>NW_007577806.1:69326-124380 GCF_000690725.1 Stegastes partitus | reverse complement strand
CAGCTGAAAGCTTTCCTCCATTTGATCTTTGATTGGTTCAAACATTTAAGTCTCTGTGGGCAGTGATAGAAGGCTTTATAGTATACAGATATGCCCCAAAATGGGAGTTACGCTCCTTGTTTCTGAGGGATGCTGAGACGTTTTTGCAGTACACTCGTATCTTTTGTTGCATATCTACGTTTAACAACAGCTAGACACAATTGAAATGGATTTTCACCATATGGCACCTTTAATGTGCCTTAAAATGTGCTCATAAATCTAAGTTTTCTCTCCAACAGTAAATTCTAATAACTAAATAAGCAACATTCAAATATAAAGTCTTGAATAGCATCCTTAGGTGTTGTTTACTCAGAAAAGCTGATATTGCTTCTGATATTGGTCTCTGGGTGTTTTTCCTCCTGTCATATTTTTACTCACAGCAATATAAAGTCCTGAACCTCTACGGAAACAGCACGACCATGGCTAGAAGTAGAGAGAAACCTAAAGTGTTTTCTCTGCAGTATCATAAAGTTACAATGTCATAAATCATAAAAAAGAAACAACAAAAGCTGAATTTCTTTGATTATGTATTACACAAGAACTGAAAGAACTTAGAATCAATGTATACAGCATTTTTCCAAATGCCCCCAGGTGTTACCAGTGCTGAAAAAAAACCCTGCTTCTTACATTTTTAATTTGTTTTCATACTTGTCTCCTATCTGCTCTGATTCAGCACCGCCTGCAGTTGGAAAGCAGTTCAGCCTAAAAGTCCCTGAAGTTGAGTCACTAATGGCTTCCTTATAAGCTAGGTTCTCCGATGTAACAGAACACCGCAGATGAGTTGTTCAAGAGTCGTTGGGAAGTTTAAAATGCATTGATTGTGTTTACACAGTTTCTAGTTTTGTTAAATGGTATTATTTGTACTGTTGTTTATCCCTATTGTAAACCCTATTGAGATAATAGGTTGTCATTGCATTTAGAAGCTAGAAAACTCCAGAAATAATAAAGCTACTGAGCGTCTGTTGTCTGTGATATGTGGGACAGCTGGTTGTGGACAATCGAAACGACCCTTCTTTTACCTTTTCCACAGAGTCAGAGAAAGGCACGGCTGCTGTCATGCTGTCCTATCCTCTGTTGTTTCCTTCTCTACAAAACACTGATGAACCGAGAAATAAAAAAACATTGCCTTGTGAAAACAACCACGCATTGTTGCTGGGAGACTGCAGAGTTCAATTCAAGCCCTGCTCTTAGTCTGTCTCAAAGGTCAACAGCAGGTTAATAGAGGTCATGCCTACACTCTATAATTGTGCGTGTTTGTGGGTATGTGAGACCCTACTTAGACACCGTTCAGTCTGTGCAGCTGTGAGGTTGAATATAACCTTGGACTGCAGCATCTACTGAAGCGAAGAGTACTCTGCTGTAGCGGAGAAAATCCTCCTTCATTCCCTCTAATTAACTCAGTTCTCTCTCTCTCTCTCTCCGCTTCACTTTTCTCCTCCTGCCACGCTCCCTCTCCGTACTCTGCTCTCATTGTTCTTTGGTGTCTCTCTTCATTTTCCTGCTCCGCGTCTCCATGTCTAACCCTCTGTCTGAAATTCTCTGTCTCCAGCAGAAGTCATCTGAAGCTGCTCCTCCCTCCAGCTCGCCGTCCTCCCAGGCTGACAGGAATAGACAGGAGGTGCGGGTTCTCCTCTGTGCTCTGTGGTGTGGTGGTGCTGTGCTCCGCTTGTTCTCTTTCCCTGTAGTCTTGTAGGTTCAGTGTGGTGTTGTCATCTCGTCCTGTGTCAGTGTTTTATCGGGACAAGTGAGTCAGACGACAACAGCCTCACTCAGCTTATGCATTTCTCTGTCTGATAATTAGCCACCACCAGTTGGGACATTGCCTGACTATTTTTTTCATTGTGGCCTCATAGATTATTTAAGCATATGAATTATGTCAGACATGTTTTACACTATAAGAGATCCCCTCCAGGCACAGGGTGCTTCTCTGTCCACCTGTTCTTGCATTTTTCCACATAAAACCCCCGTGGTGGAAATGTCGAAAATGCCAAAAAATTTCACAATATTGCAAATCCGATTTTACGCTTGGTTGATCTGGAAAAGTTGCCATATCAGTTAAAGCCAAATGAGTCAACGTCCAGTGGACCCAGATGTGGTGATTAAATGATGACACACATGGCGCATGTGGCATCCACTGCAGCTTCCACTCCACTGGAGAGACATAAAACAGTGGCAGAGCAAAACACAAGGTCCGTGTGGAGCAGCGAGGATATTTTCTTAAAACAAACAGAAATTCTGGAGGACTGGTACCACCAGCTGTTAATCTCAATCAACCAACTCTAATATTTGCATAAAAAGTATTAGTTCATTTTCAGTTTGTTTTTGTTTTTTTGCACATTTTCTCAAAATTTGCTTAAACTTGTTCAGGCTAGTGTAGGCATGGTTTATATAATAAAACATGAAAGTGGGGCAGTTTGAAAAAGAGTTTATGTTGAAATACATTCATTTTATTATAATTTTTTTGTTCCTTTCTGGTGTCAGATTTGTTTTGATATTGGTGCTGATTGGGTTATTGTGATCCGTATTGGAAAATAACCATGTTAATAAAATGCTAATTATATTATATTGTATTGTCTCCATCAAGGCTACCAGAGCAGATATTTTTCTTTTTGTTGGCACTCAGACAGGCTGTGTCTGAACTCAGTCCCTCTTTCACCCATTCTCTATTGACACACACTCTATAGTGAGCTGTAATCTTTTATTATTACTACTTCTGTTGTTCCATTATTGAGTTTTTTTCTATAAGGAGGCAGTTTTCGCCCAAACTCTACCAACCACAAGCCTTTGCACCTGTACACAGGGTCAGCGTTCCTTTGAGTTCCGCCGGCCAACCAGACGGGAACTGATTAAATAATCCAAGCCAGAACCATGGCCAACGTGATATGTGGAGGAGGATCCCAGCTGTAATTTGCTGTGTTTTATTAGTGATGATCAGATGGGAGTATAATAGCCGGCTAATGCTGCCGAAGCAAATTGGGCAATGCTAGCCTCATTAGCTCATAGTTAATAGAGTCAGAGAGTTGGTGCCTGCCAGAGCCTCAGAGATAATATACTCAAACTTGCTGATGGATATGTCAACAAAAATGCATGCAAAATGTGGCATATGTGCTGCGAAACGAATGACCACAAAGATCAATCAATTTATACAGAACACAGGCCAGCATCTGTTGTGCTGCTCACATGTAAACAGTAGCCACTGGTATAAAATCCCTGAGAAATTATCAGAAATTCAGTTCAGTGTCCATTCTGATTTGTAAATACTGATGATCATGTGCTACTTATTTTTATCATGTTCTCAAGACAAACATCCATCAGCACATAAAACTACAAACAGATAATCAGCCAGTGGGAGAACTGCACTGACTGTAGAGCCAGACACAGACACAGACTGTTATTGGTACCATATTGGCAGGAATGTAGGCTTCCCTTGCTATACTAAAGCTTTTCTCTTTGGCATCCTGACAGTCATTAGCTAAAGCCTTTTTGGCATCAGCACCGCCTCATTTACATATAACAAAGCAAGACAGAAGCATTAACCTGAAAACACTACATCAACTCTCTGCACACTAATAATGTCTGCACATTAAATCTGCATTGTAAGTGCATTAAAATCACATTAAGGAAAGGGATCTAATTGTCTTCAACCTGCTATGAGGTACCGCAAATCTTTACCGCTAGGACTCATGCTTCCTCCTACAGAATGATATAATGAGCACCAAATGGTGGTTTAATGAAGAAAAGTGCCTCCTTTCTGCTCTTTTTCTTTCTCTTCTGTTGCAGTTTTAGACGTTAATTACAACATTACAGGACAGGAAATGTGTCAGTTTAATGATCAGTTGCAGTTCAGAGGTCACGTATTCAGTAGCATTTGTGTTGTTGACTTTATTATTAAATCATACATATATTCCAATTTATTTGAGCACACTGTGTATGAATATGTATTATGATTTCTAATGTAAGCTTCAGTTTTTATTTCTGTTAATGTAAATAATGTATTGGAGGCTCGCCGGTGTGCTGAACGCAAAAAAATCAGGAGGAATAATTAAATCTATATGTATTCACATGTATAGTATGAGAGTCAGGCACCAATATAGAATTTGTGGGTGAAGGGACAGCCAGTAATGGAAGTGTTTCTCCTTAATCTACACTAATGTGCTCTCATTTCAGTTGTTTCTATCAGTGATATTCAGCCTGAAGTATTCTATATGCCTAACATATAGTTTTATGTTAGCAACACCAGTTTCAGTAAGTTTGCTTCTGAGAAATCATCCATCTGAGTACTGTAGCTCCCATGAGCCTCAGCTGCATTTCCATGGAGGAGAATCCAGCCAGTAGTCGAATCAGAGCTGCAGCAAATTCACAACTCTTCTTTACTTGCTGTACCATTGTTACTCAAATCCACCAAAGCTGACCCCCAAAATTTATAATATTTAAACTGCAGATTATAAAATCTATTTTTTTCCAGCATAATCTTTAGCGTCCTAATATTTTGTACTAATATTGAATGCTCATGTGAAAGAGCCCCAACTCTAGGAGGGAGTCTTTACTGTGTGATTGTGACTTTAGTGGATAAGCGTAAAGGGTAGACAACATGCCACTGGCTTAGACTGTCTCCTCCTTCTTTTGTCCACAGAAGGAGCGTGAAAAGAAGAAGGAGGAGAAGAAGAAAGAGAAGGATGCTGACAAAGGGGACAGACACAACAACACAAAGGTACAAGCAGCACTCATAAGTAATAGATTACATGCAACCTGAAAGACATTTTGTTAATGCTGATGCTAAACTGGCATCAAACTGAACAGATTTTTAGCGCGTTTGAAGTTGATTTTATTTTATCAAAAGCACTAATTAACACTTTGTTCAGTCAACATGGTGATAGTTAAAGTGCATCAGGGAGCTGGTAGAAACCAAACTTGAGCTGGATGATGTGTTTGGTAACAAATTCACCTTCTCAGTTCCCTAAGGTGATGCTGGTAGTACTAAAAACATCTCACACAGTCACGAGCCCAAAGTGAAGGACCCGATCCAGGTCATTCATCCATTAGCTATACTCACTTTATCTTGTAGAGGGTCACAGGGGGCTGGAGCCTGTTGTAGCTGACAGAGAAGAGACAGACAACCAACTACATGACCTGTGGAAAACCTACCTGAGTTTGACATGGATAAATTAATTTTATAAAAAGGGAGACTGAGTCCAAAGAGAGCAGTGAGACATGACCCAAATAGATCCCAGGTAATCCTGATCTGAATGCATTCAACCCGAACAGACTCACACAGCAGCTACCAGAACACGCTGTGATGTACGATCAGTTAACAAAACGGGGGTCTAATGACGTCATAGAAACTAATAATGCATCAAAAGACAAATTCTTCGCAATAAAGTTCTCACCTCCTGCCCCAACAATAAAATATTCTGTAGTCAACTGAACTACAGATGTTTTCTCCTGCTGTGCTTATGATGTATGTGTTCGCTTCCAAAAGCATGGAGGAGATTTAGTTTTGTGCTCTGGGGCTAAATTTGTTGCTAACAGTGGGGTCAACCTTCTGCACTGCACTACTCAGCACTTGGCAAGCAAAATACAGAAACTTGGCTGGGCTCTTGAGGAGCCGCTACAAGTATTTACTGTCAATGTGTAGCTCAAACTGGTCATTCTCTGCTACATACACAGTTTTACTGCGAACTTTCCTCTGCGCCCATCATCAGCACACACCTGCTCCGAGCTCAGCCACGCTGTCACCTAATCTCTTCTGGGCAACCGCACACCCGCTACGCTCTGTGCTGCCGCTTAAAGTAGCTACGCTGCTCTTACAACACCTGTAATCAGAGCTGATAGTGAGTACATTTGGATCCATTTGGAGTCATTTGAGGATTAGAAATATTGGCACACAGACCTGAGGCCCCAAGCAGTAAAACGAGACCTTATCTAACTCAATTAAAACAAGTATTCCTGGGCCCCGGTCTGCCTTGGGTCAGGAGTGGACCTGTGAAGACCTCTGTCGCATACACAAACCCAACAGTGTATTGTGATTATCGTGTTTGTTGCCTTGTCACCCTGAATTTTGTTGAAGGTTGTTGTGGGTTTATTTTTGTGGGTCAGCCAATCTTCTTTCTGGGTCAATACCATTATTAGTGATAACTGATCAGGAACACAATTACATTTGCAGTGAAAATACAACTCTTGGTGTCAGAACTTAGAATTAGACAAACTCAAAACAGTGTTGAAATGTCTTTTTGTATTTTTTTTTTTACATGCTCAATTAAAGGAGAACTCTTCAATATTTATCTTGAAGTGATGATAGGCTGTTACTTGTAATGTGTAACCAATCAGATATGGGCGGGATATTGCATAAAACCACAGTGTGTTGCCAGCAGATACAGAGGCGACCATGTCAGACCTAAAATAGCCCTTTTTTAAATATATATATATATTTCAGTTTGTTTTATAAGGAATTAGTTTTAAAAATAACGGTACCCATCGTCGGAAAAATGCTGAAAGTGAGACTCAAGAATCGACCAGGCCACACATACTATATAGTGGACTTCAAATAAATGAATTAATTTACTGCTCACCCTAAACGCCCAATGAACTTCACCAACCTAGAATTAAAACCTTATTAACAAATAGCCAATCGCTGTCAGTTAGCCTGTTGCCGATGTAACTCAACTATGAGGGAAAATGAGGACAATGAAGGTTATCCAACTATCGCCATAGCAACAGTATTCCTAACCTGGAGACTTTTTAAACACAGCAGGCCATTACACAGCTGCTTGCTAACACCTCACATGACACAGCTATTTACTTTGTTTTGCACCTTTGTTGATGCATGCAGAGACCTGCAGTGTTCAGACGGTTTCATTTTTAATTCCCTGAAGCATCAAGTTATATTAAGCAATCCTGTAGATTTATTAGATTTATTTCAGCGAATGCTTAACAGGGTCAGAACGCGTGAATATGACATAGAAATTTTTGCACAGACATATGCAATTTGACACATTTAGCACGGTAGAGGATGATGGCAGCTGTTGTGTTTCGATCTGATGCACACATATGGCCATACTGTGTTTAGATAATGAGGTTACACATATCAGAATGGTGTGTGGTGACGGGTAAAAAGTGTCGAATGTTGTGTGACACTCGTGTCTTTGGTCAGTTTTATTTCAACCAACAATGGATGGAAAGTACCTTAATGCGAAGACTCCAGTGCTCCAATCTTGTTATTTTTTTCTTATTTTTTTCTGGTGCTAGAATTGAAAGCATTGAGATTCTATGGCAAAAACGGAGAAGATAATTGACATTTTTTAACAGAAGTAAGAGTGTTTTTGTCTATTGATCCTACTCTTGTGTGCCAACCTCTATTCAGGGGAATTTGTGTGTATCTTATATGGTTTTCAGTAGCGGCTTGTGTGTTAGTCTTTAATATCTCTTGAGTTCAGTTAACTGTAAAAAAACTGACCTGTAAGTGAACTTACAGTCGAGTGAAAACGGTCATGCTTTATGCGTGTTGTTTGGTAAAGCATTGTGAAAGCCTGAATGATGACAACAAGTGCTGCTTTTCTTTGTGTGTCTGTATGCCAGTGTGGCGTTATGAATGTTCGATGTGTGACAACAAAGAGTCAGGAAGCTTGTGCTGCTGCTGCTGCTCCACCTGAACTCTGAGCCGAATCCTCGAGGGAAACTCCTCATAAACATTCATGCTGTTCACAGATGCGTTAGTTTTGCATCAGTATGGATCATTTCTCAGTCATGCACAGGGACACACAACCATATCTCAAAAACTGTCATCCATGAATCATGAATCAATGACATGAAAGCTTCAACAAAAAGCAACTGGACTTGGCTATTGGGTTCTTGAAGAGGTTTAACTTCTTATCCCAGTGGTTTCTTTATTTCAATCTTCAAGAACCAAAAAGAGAAGTCCGGTTGCTTTTTACTGCAGTTCTTAAGATGATCATATAACAGATGACGGAGAAGCTGCACCATCAGAGTCCTTCCATTTTCACAGGCTCAAACGTAATTGGACAATTGACTGATTAGCGGTTCATGACAAATTCAGGAGATGAAAGGTCTGGGGTTGATTCCAAGTGATTTGCATTCGCTAGTTGTTGATGGACTCCCCTAGTATGCAGTCCAAGGGGTGTAGATCCAAGTCCCTCATTAGGCTGGAAACTCCAAAACACACCTACCAGAGAGATGGGAGAAACTTCAGGAGTGGTCCATTGTCTAAAAGTAGGACTGCAGTGATGAGCTCAGCAACATAAAAAGACCTTGAAGGCAACTTAAGGTCATCATCGCCGATTTCTTTCCATCAAGCCAAGTCCAGAATGCACTCAAGGAGGTAGCCATACCTCGATAATCAAGAGACGCTTTTATAAATGTAGATATAATAGGTTTGCCTTAGGATGCAAATGACTGCTAACACTCAAAAACAGAAAGACCTGATTAGGCTTTGCTCAAAAAAACCCCAAAAAAACATCAACAAACAAAGCTGCCCAGTTCTGGAGTAACATCCTTTGGGGAATGATGAAATGAACATGAACTTGTAGCAGAATGATAGAAGAGGAATATGACACCTGACCTCAGATCAATTCCGCGTGCTCTTCACTTCATGTTAGAATGAAGGTGGAAACAGCCACAAACAAGCAGCAAAGGCGATGTAGTATAGTACCGAAGAGGCATCTCATTGGAGGAAACTCAGCATTTCAGTGGGTTCCAGACTTCACACAGTTATTGACTGCAGAGGATTAGCATTAAAAATAATCCTTATACTTAAAATTATGTTTGTTTACTGAATTGAGCCTGTGAAAACGGGGGGACTTTCTAAAAAGTTCCTAAACGGTTAATGCACTGTTTTTGTTGAACCCCTTGAATTAAAGCTGAAACTCTGCACTTTAATCACATCCTAATTTCCTCATTTCAAATTCATTGTGGTGGTGTTCAGAGAGAAAATTATGAATATTTGTTTGCTGTCTAAGTAGTGGTGGACCTGACTGTATCTGTAAAAACTATTACCCTCTTCCTCCTGTCCTTCAAAAAAACAGCCTTCTGTCAGTCAGTGTAATGAGTGAAAACCTTGCTGCTGGCATGTTTGGCTTTAAAAAAAAAAATGCAGATAGACTGTTAACGCACCAGACTGCACCTGAGGACGACGCCCAATCATTATGAGAGAACACTTGCATAAAATTGTTATTTAGAACAAAATGTGAACATGGATGGAAAAGTAATTGAATGTTGCTGCTGCTAACCAAAATAAGTGTTAAGATGGAAGTGAGTGACGTGGGTTGGACTAGAATATAATTCTAGATCAGACTGACATCAGAACGAGCTGCAATTACTGACGTCTGGAAATGTGCGCGTGATGAAGACAGAATGTGAGTTGCCGCGTGTTTACTTTCGCTGTTAACTGAGTGTATGTGTCGGCCCATTAGAGCAGAGTTAGGTGTTCATGTTTATCCGTCTGTGTGTGTGCATTTGTATTTGTGAGACAGAGAGGGGGAAATAAAGGCTTGAATGGTTGAATGTGTGTGTTTCTGGGTCATGGTTAGTAAATTCAGAGTATTTCCATGGCCTGCGAAGCGGTGAGGGAATAATATAGCTTTCAGCAGTGTATGCACTGCTGTGTGTGTGTGTGTGTGTGTATTCGGATGCTCTACAGGGAACTGGAATGTAGGCTATGGGCAACTGTACCAAGTGAGAGTGAAATGTAATAACACTGGGGCCTGTACTCTGTAGCATGTCTTACTCTACCTCCATCTGCTCATAAACCGAGTTTTATTGCCTTTTTATTACCCTTTAAAATGTATTGTCACATTTTCTATTCTATTCCAATATTCCTATCCTGACTTGTTATTATATCAGTCTGGTTTTCCACTTAGTTCCCATCCAGTCAAGAACACATTTACTCAGCTTTTTGCACCTCATTTCAGACATTTTAGCCATATTATAATTACTTGTATCAGCAACTCTTTTCTTTACATTCTTCACATGCTCAAAATGGATGATTTCACAAAAAACAAAGACATGATAATTGCGGTTGCAAAGGTGAAAAGGTAAATTTAAAGTTGACACAATAGTGAAAGATTAGGTTTGCATGAAAAAGGCGCACATTTCCACTAAACATTAAAAGTGAGTGCAATACCACCTACATTTTAAATTGTTTGAAATCGTGACACCTTACAGTAATCACATTACTTCTGTATTGAGCAGAAGGTGTTCGCTCTTGTGTAGCATTAAGTTTAGATTTACTGCAGTAAAAATTCAGGCCCCGCAATAGGAACTTAGTGCAGCACAAATCAGATTCAAATCAATACTTCCTCAGGATGGAGGATACCAGTGTCCACAAATGTCTGAGAAGTTGTTTTGCCATTCTTCAGGGACATTTCTTTCAGCTGTTCTTTAATTGGAGGGGTTTCTTTTTGAAATTCCCCGAAGGTGTTCTATTGGATTCAAGTCAGGCGACATGCGTGGTCGGGTCAAAGTTTTCGATTTTTCATTTTTCTCTGGAGCCTCTTGTGTGATTTTGGGTGCGTGTTTTGCATCTTTATTATGCTGGAATATTCATCTTAGGCCAAACTTCTGAAGACAGGACGTCATGTTGTCAGTCAGTATTTAAGTCTATCTGCAGTGCTTCACAGTCCCATGTAGAAATGTCATCTCTCCAACACTTACAGAGCTCTCATGTGGCCCCATATCATCACCTCTGTGCTTCTCTATCAGGACTATGCATTCACTGTAGTAGCCTTGAATAGGTTCATGCCAACGTGCTGGATATTATTTGGGCTGAACAAATGTATCTTGGTCTCATTTGATGTGATGTGCTCTCAGTAATCACTGCTGCACTGATTTGTGTTACATGTACATTTACTTTTGTTACGTTGACTTTCTACTTTGGGGTCTGAATTTTTAATAGTCCTTTTAAAGTCTTGGTTTATTATTTAGAAAATACTCTACTTGTGATTTTGCACAGTGTGTGTACTTACTTCTGATATATACTGTATATTAAAGGATTGTTATTGTGGGGAGGACTCTCACCAAAATAAGGTGTAATGTGTCAGCAAATTAGTGCAAAAGGTTTCAGAATCTGATTCTGATTCATTTGAGAAAACACACAATAAAAAGGTGTGATTTTTGCATAGTGCTGGTTAATAGGGCCAAACCTATATTAATCACTTTAACAGTATGTGTTTAATACAGTTTTTGAGGCAGGAAACACAGTCAGCATGTCCTCAAGGATACACACAATGTGTTCTGGTGAATGAGACTGAATGAAATAAACTCCATGGGAGCCTTTGGGGTATTTTCAATTCAGAATTGAATGCTAAATAAGTCCAATAAAGGTTTGTTTTTGTTCCAACGTATCATTTATGTTTAAATCAATGGCTTGTTTCGTTCCACGGCCAACGCGGTCGAACAATTGCGCCTCAGCAAGGCAACAGCAGCAATGCTTTTGAATAAACATGACACAGATCAACATGCACTGACGGCGCATATTGGCTGCTCCTGCTCATTGGTACCAGCAGCTGTACTGACTTTTATGTGCTGCATACAGTAATAACAACAAATAAAACTATCGAAATTGAGGGCGAGGGTTATTTGTTTTTGATACGTGAACTTTTTTTTTAATAATCGTAAAGCTCAACCTGGTCCACCATACTTTTATAAAGATGTAGCTGCAGTATCTCCAATAGGTGTATCATGGACTAGAGATTTTAGATTGACTTTAATTCTTTTTTATTCATAGCTGTAAAGCACTTTACATTCGTGAACTGGGAGTGTCATGGTTCCTGCAGCAGTCTCTTCACAGCCATGGGGGAAAGCTGTGTTTTAGTCTGTTGGTGCAGGCTCTGAGTCTGCCAGAGGGGAGGCTGGTAAATAGAGAGTGTCCTGGGTGGGTGGGGTCATTCTGGATCTTTGTGGCCCGACGTAGGAGTCGACTCAAGTAGATCTCTAGGTGTGGGAGTGGGGAGCCAATGATCCCCTGAGCCGTCTTGATGACCCGCTGAAGTTGTTTCCTCTCTGATGTCGTGCAGCTGCCACACCACACGGTACACCAATAGGACAGGGCACTCTCTGTTGTGCAGTGGTAAAAGTTTTTCAGCAGAGGTGGATGAAGTCCTCAGCGTTCTGAAAAGGAGGGACGCTGCTGGGCCTTCTTGACCATGTGGGTGGTGCTCACAGTCCAGCCCAGATCCTCTGAGATGTGCAGTCCGAGAAACTTGAAGTTTGTGACCCGCCCCACTTCTTCCCCATTGACACTCAGGCCTGAGTGCAATGTGGTCCTCGACTTCTGAAGTCAGTGATGACTTCTTTTGTCTTTGTGGTGTTGAGGTTGAGGTGGTTGTCGCTGCACCAGGCCACCAGTGCTTGGACCTCCTCCCTGTATGGTTGTCCGCAAATTTGATAAGTGTGTTGGAGCTGTGGGTTGCAACACAGTCATGGGTGGACAGTGTGTAAAGGACTGGATCCAGGACATTACCCTGAGGAACACCAATGTTGAGGACAATGGTGGAGGATGTGGAGGTGCCATATATATACTGTATATATGCTACAGTATGATGGGGTGTTTTTCAGGTGTTTAATTTGGTGCATCAGTCAAAAATATACAACCACAGCATCTCTTTCAATGTCTTGCTTTTAAATGGACTAATGCAGAATCCAGAATATTTGTTTAATCAATATATATTTTTATATTGTTGGGTTGGCTATAACTGACGATTATATACCAGTTAACCTGCCTGCTATTTTTCAGGTGATATCTTCAAATTGTGGCCAATATTCCAAAACAATACATTTAGTCAGTGTTTAATAAGACAGAGAAAAGTAATACATCCTTACAGGGAAGAGGCTGGAGCTAGAAAATCTTTGGCTTGAATTTTTTTTTTTTTTTTTTTTTTAGGCGGTATTGATGCTGTGACATAAAATGACATCTACCATAATAGAGGGTTTTATCCATTCCATCCACACCTATTACAGATAGTTTATGGTTTACTCTTCAGCTAATTTAATATCTTTGGAAACCGAAACACACAGAAAGTCAGTCAAGCACACAGGGATCCATGTGAGCCTTTCTATTGTCAGGTGGCAGCTCTGAACTCCTTCAGTCATCAGGGAATCAGTGTCTGTCTTTGACTTTACTGTGCATCACTGACTCCCTGTTATTTGAGTCTGACTTCATCTCTATTTCATTATTGTAAAGTGTAGAATCACAATTAAGTCACATGGAAAATCCTTGGATTGTCGTAGGACTTTGAACAACAGTCCGCTGTGAATCCGTCTTGTCGTTTGTCTCAGGTTACTGTTAACCTGTAACGCTTTCAAAGCTCGTCTGAAAAACACAGTGATGCTGTAATGAATCTGTTCCAGTGTGAGAAGAAAATCAGCCTTGAAAAGAGATATTGCATTTTATTATTGGCATCAAAAGCAATCAGCATATGATTATTCTCAGTCGATGAAAATGAAATTACCTCCATGCTCAGTTTATTGTTACACTGTCTTCCCATATGGATCCACGAACCCTCCATTTCAGAGCTAATATTAGCCGTGCTGTCTGTTTTGGCACTTCAAGTGGCTACATTTCAGAGCCTGAGTTTTCTTTGGCACCAAACATTCACATGGGGCTGGGCAAGTATAACTAAAATATTTTCCACAATAAAATGTTTTATTTCAGTTAATATAATTAATTATTGTTCATAAAGTCCAACAAAAAAGGTTTGGTTTATTTATTCTAACCACTTTAGCCTTTTTTTTTTTTTTTAAATCATAGTACAACAGTAGTAATTTTAATATCTCAACAAGAAAAACACACAAATAAATACATTTAAACACATGAATAAAAATGAAAGAGGATAAATTAATGATCTCACCTTGATACGTATTAAAAAAAATAAAGCAAGTTTTATTAAAATGTCAGATGGATTGCTAGAAAATTAACCATACACTTTAATGGCCCTTGGAATAACTTTAGTAATTCCCTGACTTCAACTCTAGCGTCATCTTTATGTCATAATTTTATTTTTCTTCTGTTCTTTCAGTAAATTAGTCATTTTAGTGGCAGTGCTCGCCTCCCTGCATGCAAATGGCCAAAATAACTCCCTCATCACTGTCTTAAAGGGGCACCGTTGCTACATCCCGGGCTTAGGGTGATAGTGATTAGTTTAAAGAAATAAAAACACTCCAGAACTTTTTCCTGATATAACAAAAGGACAATGAGGTGCACTCAGACCATTTCCCAGTGCTGTGGATATAGATCTGGCCATGCAAGACTGCTGCTGGCACTTCGGTCTAATGGCACATTGGCATTGATGTTAATATCAGCCGAACCAAAGTATTTTTGCTGCCTTCCAGTAACCACAGCTTTAGTTGCCAGTCATCACTTCGCCACCTAAGTGAGAGCTGAGCAAGTGGTCCCTGACAGATGTGTTATCTGGAGGTTGTAGCAGCAATTTAACATCAGAACAGCGAGCACATATTGAGTTGGACCTTGACACTCTTCCTTCAGCTGGTGTGTGTGTGTGTGTGTGTGTGTGTGTGTGTGTGTGTGTGTGTGTGTGTGTGTGTGTGAAGGAGACATGAAAGAACCCTGCCTCGAATCACAAATCTGGACTTGGAATACGGTTTGATAGCATCTAATCGAATGTGAATCCTTTTGAATCCCATATCGAATGCCTCCTCAAAGAGGTTTCAGGCAGCACCAAAGGAAAATCACCACCACCGAATTGAATTAAAAAAAAAAAAGCAATTCAGTTTTTTAATATTTGTTTTGTTTGTTGAATTTACTCAAGCATAGTAACAAAAGGTCAGAAATAACAAGAAACACATTGATTTCTGTCAAAAAAGGTCACAGATTTATTGCCTTCACTGTGTGCAGATTGTCATGCTTACTGTCATGTGTAGTCAACCTCCAAAGGCCCATTTGGAGCCAAAGCAACCCTAAAAACTCTGGAAAATACTGTAATGAACTAAGCAAACCTAAACTGTAGATATTCAGTTGTACTGATGGCTTGTATCCTTTAATCACATGTTTGATCGCTGCTCTCTGACAATCGGCTTCTTGTTCGTTGTGAAAGACTGTAATGTTTGCTTCATAGTGTGGGTCTGTACAGCACAAATAATATTAATTATTCTTTTTCATGGAGTGAATATGTATTAAGTGAATGTTGTGCATGCATAATTAACTTACCGGGGCCCTGAGGCAAATTCTTTGCAGCGCTATAGGTCACAGAATCCAATGAGCTCCAGAACGCCTGCTGGCAGAACGCCGTCGGAAGTGATTGAAAAAAAAGGCAGAAATTCTTACTTGAATTTTACTTTAGATGTTTAAACAAATAAATTGTTGTTCCTCCCGTTGTCAAGCGGTGCCCTGTTGAAATATTGTATTTTGCTGCTGTTTTGTTGACTGTGAACGCCTGTGTCTGAGATTGACGGAAAAGAGAATGAAACGTTCGATAAGGAATTTGTTGAGCCGGCTATCAGAACTCATCCCTAATCAGAAGGCTGCACGCTCCTCGAGTGACCCGCACACATTGATATATGTGTTAGCATACGATGCGTGATAAATGTCGTCTGCTGCACGAATGGATGTTTTACCTCCTGTGTGTGTGTACGTGTGCGTGTGCTGGTGGATATGTGGAGTTGTTCATCTCCTTCTCATCCGTTTCCTCCTTATCAGCTGTACTCCTGCCGTCGATGAGCCCCGGTGTCAAGGAGATATTTGAGGACATTTATTGTGTGTTCTGAGTGTGTGTGAGAGTGTGTGTGCGTCTGTGAGAGAGACACAAAGTGAGAGACTTGTTAGTCCAAGTGTATGCTGACGTGCTGAAAGCTGTTTAATCTTCACTATACTGGAGAACATGCTGACAGCCATGTTTCTCTCTCTCGGCCGTCTTTCTTCCACACTTTGCCTTTTCTCTCACTCACTTTCCTCCTTGTCTTACGCCTGTTCTCACCCTTCAGTCTGCTGTGTGCCGTTTCCCTTTCCCTCAAACAAAGACATACTGTGTCTCAGCTGTGTGTCATCATGGCAAAAACCTATCATGCAGCATTACCTCTTTCTTTAGCATCTTTGCATGCAGACAATATACGGTGCGTGTCTGTGGAGGACACGCGCGAGCCGCACGCACACGCTGGTTTCAGGATATTCAGAGCATTCCGAGCTTTAATCAGCACAAATGTATCATTTCCTTTCACTTCCTTTCCTTTCTTCTTCAGAGAGTTTCACATAAGTGGAGCCTTGGCTTTTAAAATCCAAACACAAAGTGAGTATAAAGCATAGTGAGTGCACCTGCTATTGAACTAATGTTAGAGGTGGAAATCAGTTTGGATTTTTCAAGGCTTACTTTAATCTTATAGGATTGTAGTCGCTGAGAGTCAGTCCTGTCTGCTGATTTTTCATATATATCAATTTGTCAGTTTTAGCGGTTGAAAGTAACCTTACATGTTTGCAAGTATGGATGAAAATAATGAAAGCCAGGATTATTATGATTAAAAAACTAGAATACATGCATTTATGTACCGTATTTGTATTTAGTCCAGTGAAATTTACATGAGTTAATGTAAAGGCTTTCATGTACACAGTACTCAGACATCTAATTAAGTAATTGCTAAAATAAAAATAGCCAAAGAGAATTCAAAGCCAAAAATGTTCAACCGTTGTCACAGGCTGATATTGGCGTGGGCCAGTATTGCAATTTACTGTGTTACATGATGAAAAAAACGCTGCCAACAGCTTTCATTACCATCATTACAGCAACTACTGTTATTTTAAGATGGCACTGTGAACACAGCACAGCACTTCTGCCTGCAGCAGCAGTTTTATTTTACTTAGCCATAAGGGAGCAGCCTTCCACCGGTCGATCAGACGCAGAACACCCACAGCAGAGCTAGCCAGCAAGGCTCCTTGTCTTGAGGCTGTATCTTGCTATGTTAACATTACACAGCCCATCTACTGGCGTTGATCATGTAAGAAAAAAAATAATGTTTTTTTCATGCAAAGAGAAGAGATGTAGCTGATCTGCAGAGCCTGGGCAAGCAAATACATAAATAATACAAAGACAAATTACAATAAATATGGAATAATATTAGATAGATTGTCTATTCACATATTTACCTCTTACGACCCGAGCTCTTGTTTGATATGCATTTTTTATTTCTCTTTGCTATGTGGGCTTATTGGAACCTAACAAGTACAGAAACTAAATATCATCATTGATGGTATTGTAAGAGTCCACACATGTGGCCATAATGCTGGGTCTAAAGAGGTTAATTGATTTATATACAGCAAAAACATCAGTTTCACCCAGCTGTTCACGTATCAGATCAGTTTGTGGCTCCTGAGTTGTAACATTAAATATTTTACATGCCTGACCAAGAAGATACGTGGCGTGCCGAAGGTCACACTGACTGCTCATGCTTTGAGGAGTAATTTTTTATTTTTTTTAAGTTGTTTTTTTGGCCTTTGTGCCTTTATTTGATAGTGCAGTGAGAGAGAGAAAGGAAAGTTGGGAGAAGAATGGGTGGAGGACGTGTGGGAAAGGGCCATGAGCAGGATTCAAACTCATGACCTCCACATCGGGACTGTAGCCCTATACATGGGACGCCAGCTCAACCAGGTGAGCTATGACGGTGCCCTGAGGAATAAATTAAGACTAGTAAGGAATGGCTTTACAGTATTTGTGATGTCATAAATCATGCTTCTACCTGCATGTATTAAAATTTGTTCTGAGGTGAGCTCAGAAAAACTTTCCTCCTTCAGCTGGTGGATGTAGGAACAGCGTTCTAGAGTCAAACTCTGCACAGACGTCACGAGATCAGAAAACTGAGAACTCAGTGAGCGTAAAATGTGCACTCATATTAAAGTGGAGGGGAATTTTAAGAGCTGCTTACACCACCATAATGTTCTGCACACTTTACACAGAGCTGGTGTTTAAAGTGATGGCAGTGCTGTAATGTGTTGTTTAAAAACATCAGTAGGCTCTGTGTACATTTTGTCGCGTATGAATACAGTTTTAACTCTGAAACCATTTATGAACACATGAACAGATTTTTAAAAACCTATTTTCGTGGATTGTTTCTGGTTAGTGGTTAGCACTGTAGCCTCACAGCTAGAAGGTCATGGGGCTTTCTGTGTGGAGCATGTTCTCCCCGTGCAGCGTGGGTTCCCTCCGGGTTTTCCCGCTTCCTCCCACAATCCAAAGACATGCTGAGGTTAATTGTCGATTCTAAATTGTCAGTAGGTGTGAATGTGAGGGTGTTTGCTTATCTTAGGACCCGACCCGGCTGATTATAGCCCTGTTCAAAATAACCATCACCGGCAGGAGTTTTGCCGATTAAACGCCAATATATTCTTAATTTCTCATAAAACAGTAAATGCTGGGCGCCACTATAGCTCACCTGGTTGAGCTGGCGTCCCATGTACAGGGCTACAGTCCCAATGTGGAGGTCATGAGTACGAATCCCGCTCATGACCCTTTCCCACATGTCCTCCCCCATTCTTCTCCCCACTTTCCTGTCTCTCTCTGACTACACTGTCAAATAAAGACACAAAGGCCAAAAATAAAAAAAATAAAAAAAGAAACAGTAAATGCTGTCAAGTGTCACAGTCGCTTTTGTACATTCATTTTGTACAATTAGATTTTGTAAAAAGACAAATATGCTCCAAGGCAAAAGCATGTGAAAAACAGCAACACCATGCAAAGCTCCCTTTTTGCTGCTGCTTGTTGTAAACAAGTCAAACTTGGTTCAGACGACCTGACGACCGTTCAGCAGTAACATCACTCACTCTGGCACAAATTCTGAAACCAAAGCAGTGCATAGAGCGCTCACTCTGATGGTTTTTCAGAGAAAACAACTTTTTAAAAAAACTTCTTATCCAACGTTTTAACTAACTTATTGAACTAGTGTTTATATTAACTTATTCTCATCAACTTCAAAGACAGCACAGTACAGAACGAGCGTTCATCAGTCCGTCAGCTCTCTGTTGTAAAGTTAAACAAATACTAAAGGACAAAGTATTGTAAAACATTAAAATGTTCTGCTTGTAAAGGGACCCAAGTAAAAAGCTATTTTAGTCATTATATATTTTTTTAATTTATCAGCTGATTAATCGGTTATTGGAAATTTTTTTTTGCCAAATATCGGAATCGGCCTCAAAAAATCCATATCAGTCGGATCCTAGTCTGTCTCTCAATGTGGCCCTGTGATGGACAGGTGACCTGTCCAGAATGAACCCTGCCTTCACACTGAGTCAGCTGCAACCCTACAAAGGATAAAGCAGTGTGTACGAGGTGTGTCAGAAAAGTTTCAGGACTGGTGTCACAAGAGATATATTTCAAATCCAAACTACAAGTTTTCCCCTTCGAAGTCATCCTCCTGGAGTCTACCACACTTCCCCAGCCTTCTCTGCCACGCCGCCATGCACTCCTGGAAGGATTCTTCCGGGATCCTCTGCAGCTCCATCGTCACAGCCATCTTGATGTCGTCCACATCTTCAAAACGGATCCCCTTGATGACCCCTTGAGTTTGGGGAAGAGAAAATATCCCACGGAGCCGGGTGGGGTGAGTAGGGAGGTTTCTCCAGCACGGCCATGTTCTTCTCAGCCTGGAACTGTTGGATGCTCAGGGCGTTGTAAGCAGGTGCGTTGTCATGGTGAAGCATCCACGACTTGTCCTGCCACAACTCTCTTCTCTTCTTGTGCACTGAACAAAGCAAACGCTGCAGGATCTCTTTGTAGACGTGCTGGTTGATCGTCTGAAGGGGAAAACTCGTAGTTTGTGNCATTTATGAACACATGAACAGATTTTTAAAAACCTATTTTTATGGATTGTTTCTGGTTAGTGGTTAGCACTGTAGCCTCACAGCTAGAAGGTCATAGGGCTTTCTGCGTGGAGTTTGCATGTTCTCCCCGTGCAGCGTGGGTTCTTTCCGAGTTTTCGGGCTTCCTCCCACAATCCAAAGACATGCTGAGGTTAATTGCCGATTCTAAATTGTCAGTAGGTGTGAATGTGAGGGTGCTTGCTTATCTTAGGACCCGACCCGGCTGATTATAGCCCTTTTTAAAATATCCATCATCGGCAGGAGTTTTGCTGATTAAACCCCAATATATTCTTAATGTCTCATAAAACAGTAAATGCTGTCAAGTGTCACAGTCGCTTTTGTACATTCATTTTGTACAATTTGATTTTGTAAAAAGACAAATATGCTCCAAGGCAAAAGCGTGTGAAAAACAGCAACACCACAAAAAGCTCCGTTTCTGCTACTGCTTGTTGTAAACAAGTCAAACTTGGTTCACAATGACCTGACGACCGTTCAGCAGTAACATCACTCACTCTGGCACGAATTCTGAAACCAGAACAGTGCATGGAGTGCTCACTCTGATGGTTTTTCAGAGAACTACAGAAAACAACTTTTTAAAAAAAAATTTTATCCAACGTTTTAACTAACTTATTGAACTTGTGTTTATATTAACTTATTCTCATCAACTTTAAAGACAGCACAGTACAGAACAAGCGTTCATCAGTCCGTCAGCTCTCTGTTGTAAAGTTCAACAAATACTAAAGGACAAAGTATTGTAAAACATTAAAATGTTCTGCTTGTAAAGGGACCCAAGTAAAAAGCTATTTTATTCATTATGTATTTTTTTAATTTATCGGCTGATTAATTGGTTATCAGATTTTTTTTTTTTTTTTTTTACCAAATATCGGAGTTGGCATCGGCCTCAAAAATCCATATCAGTCGAGTCCTAGTCTGTCTCTCTATGTGGCCCTGTGATGGACTGGTGACCTGTCCAGGATGAACCCTGCTTTCACACTGAGTCAGCAGCAACTCCACAAAGGATACAGCAGTGTGTGTGAGGTGTGTCAGAAAAGTTTCAGGACTGGTGTCACAAAAGATATATTTCAAATCCAAACTACCAGTTTTCCTCTTCGATGTAATCCTCCTGGAGTCTAACACACTTCCCCAGCCTTCTCTGCCACGCCGCCATGCACTCCTGGAAGGATTCTTCCGGGATCCTCTGCAGCTCTGTCGTCACAGCCATCTTCATATTGTCCACGTCTTCAAAACAGGTCCCCTTGATGACCCCCTTGAGCTTGGGGAAGAGAAAATATCCCACGGAGCCAAGTGGGGTGAGTAGGCAGGTTGCTCCAGGACGGCCATGTTTTTCTCAGCCAGAAACTGTTGGATGCTCAGGGCGTTGTGAGCAGGTGCGTTGTCATGGTGAAGCATCCACAACTTGTCCTGCCACAACTCTCTTCTCTTCTTGTGCACTGAACAAAGCAAACGCTGCAGGATCTCTTTGTAGACGTGCTGGTTGATCGTCTGAAGGGGAAAACTCGTAGTTTGTGACACCAGTCCTGGAACTATTCTGACACACTTCGTAGATAATAGATGGACGGAGGGATGTTTCTGTTTACTCTGTACACATTTGTCACATTGGGTGTATCATTTTATTCTTGTTAGGCTGCCTGTTTTACATCAAAACATAGACAGGAGGAAAATGAAACATGGAAATAAACCTTTCGAATTAATTCTGGCTCATCTACGATTCTTCTTAGGATGTGTGGGTGTGTGGTCTGTGCTCTTTCCTCTCTTGTGGGAATAAATAGAGGTTTTTTTTAATGGAAACACGATGCTACTCTTTCTCAGACTTGTGCTTCAAGTGCAGGTGAAGCATTAATAGTACGACTGCCATGTAAACAAAAGTTTAGTCTTGCATGTGTGTGTTTAGAAATACTTGAACCCTAAACATTTTATTCATCTCTATCCACATTTATTCTGGAGGAGAAAAACACAAAAGATGCTGGCCTTAAGAGGTCACAGATCTTGCATTGCCTGACTAATGCGAAGCACCATTCGCTTTAAAATGGATTGTGTTTAAAAGAATATGGAAGCCTCGATGTGGTTTATGGATGCTGACCTCTGTACAGATTAAGCCCCAAATTGGTTGCTGATGGATACAAATTTTTAGCTCGGTCCTTGTGCAGCTTGCAGGAACCAGAGGAGTGAGAGCAGATGTGAGGTTTAGCAGTCATTTATTACAGAGCTCTGGGGAAAACAAGCATCAATATCAAAGATGGATGCCTCATAGATTTTTCAGGTAAGGTGATTATATAGTGTCCTTACACCTCTCATAGCAGAGTTTCATATTTCCTTCCCTGGGATCATATTTCTTTACCACTAATGTTCAAGATACAGAAACTTTCCTTTCATGGTCCACGTTAATTGGCTCTAATTAACTCCAGCAGAAAGCGAGTACAAAGACGTGTGCCGTGGAGAAGGGTCAAATGTACATCGATGCTGGAGTACGGAGTATCGTCATAACAACATGCTATATCTGCATATTCTACCATCAGTCGCTCCCAACTCATTTTAGAGGCTGCCAGAGACTCTGCAGATCGGTTGCTTGCAGTTTGAGAGGAGCCTGATTAATTGTCTGAACAATCAGAGACCTGGCACTCGGCTGATCAGATGCGTTTCTGGCATGTCAGAAACTCGGCGGGCCCGCTTGATGTTTGAGCCGTTTCATGGTTTGATTTTTCAAATTGCTACTGCATATATAGGCTACGTTTTGAACTAAAATGCACTTTCTCTAATATTTTTCAAGTAGTGTTTTATTGCTGTGGCTACAAATGTAGTTTTGACTGAGACAGCTGTGAGCAGAAGGCACCACTATGTTGTCAGTAACTTCAAATTCTGTGACCTGATGAGGAATTCAGGCTGTATTGCATATGGAGATTTAGTGCATGCTGCCAGAATATTTAAACAGGGTCAAATAGTTTGAGAGCTAGAATTTTGCAATCATAACTATTTAGAAGTTAATACCAGAATTTGTGCCTTTTTTAAAATATTGCTCTACAAAGCACAGCAACTACATATCTGGTTAAAGAGCAATTCCTAACATTTTGACCTGTATAAACATTTTGATGTGTAATGCAGCATAGTTTTAGTTGAAGCTAATTGACCCATTTCTTTTCCAGTGACTTGTTTTGGAAAAATTCTCCAGCTTCTTAGTAACTGAATGTGTTGTATCACAAAAAGATGTTGGCAGAGGTAAGACGTAATATTTTTAAGACTGATATGTGACCTGCTGTCTACTCTGGAAAATTAACCAAAGCTTAAAATCATGATGTTTCACCAAATCGCTTTATTAGGCATCACAAGTTTACTTTCAGCTTTAATTAGTTTCATTGTTTTGTTCTGCTTTTTATGGACTGTCTGTCTTCTTTGGTGTGATATTAAGTCTTTTATTCTTAAGTCTTCCTTGATTGTCTCTGTATTGCATGATTTCACTGTTAAAGCATCATGTGAATGCCGTTCTTAAAGGTGCTAAATAATTAACTAAATAAAATATTAGACAATTCTGATTTAAATTAGAGAACGTTAAATAGTTTGCACAAGATCGCATATAAAAAGTGGGACATCACATTTGCCAGTATGCCTAACAGTTCCAAACAAAATCCAAAGAAAATGTGTGAAATTGTAATAAAATGTTTACTATACTGCTGAATCGCTCGAAATTAAGTTGCCTCTACGTCTTTCCACTATCGGTGAACTGAAGTGTTTGACTGATTACCATGTGAGTATGAGTTAGAGTACGTAGTTTTACTTATCAGCATATTTCACTACTAGATGACAAATTGCTCCTCAGAAGTCTGTATTTGCTTAAACATGTTGATTTTATAATTGATAGTATCTTCTTTACTTCTTTAATCAAGCACACTAAATGTGGATTTTTTTTCCCCCCAGCGTACTACAGCACAGGTGTTAGCGCAGATGTTAGGCAGCTCCTTCACGGCACGTCAGTCCAGTGTGATCATTGCATGCTGCATCTTAGCTCAGCGGCTCAGTTCCCCAACAGTAGCAGCACTTGTACATTAATCTTAACAGTGCTCCTCACGCTGCCATTGTATCAGCCAACCCAGATCTGCTTTTATTGCTCATAGCTCACCAGACTTCACAAGATAAGATGTCAGGATTGAAGGCGAGCCACAGATCATGAAAGATTAGAGTGAGGTCATGTGAGTTGAGACATGACCTAATCGATACTGCAGGCTGTGCATCTGCATTTTCCCATGAGCTACCTGTGTTTTTTTTTTTTTTTGCTGTCTTGGACTGCCTGATCGTCTCCTACATGAAAACTTTATACTTTTTTTTTAAACAGGGATTCTGACTCATGCAGCTCTGTATGAATTACATTTATACCAAACCAATCTGCACCTGGTGGTTTATATTTGATTCCCACACTGAACACTGCACTGCAATGGAAAGACAGGCTGTGCAGCTCTGGATGGTTTATAGAGGTGTAGTGAAGCCAAGTTTGAGTTCATAGGGGAAACTCTGGTTTTTAATGTTTATTTTTACTTTATTTGCTATCAGTCATTCCATAGATAATGTGTGCAGGTAGTAACAATGTAAAAAAATGCATGACAATGAGTGTAACGCAGCCTTTTTCAGGATTTAGGACTTAGCATTGTGATCACATCTGATTCATGGCACTTTAACTCCAACGCAACTAGGTAAGCAAGTGTTTAACAGTTTTCTTAACCAATCATTGGCAGCCTCATCGATCATTAATCAATTCATCAGTAACACCGAAAGAACTCAGTGGACATTATTCTGTAGAGCCACTGACTGCCTTCTGCAGTTGCTGCAGTGATAAACAGTAAGAGATGCCACCTGGTGGTGTAATTAGGTGTCACTGTTAATCTGCAATACGTTCTCTGACATGCATGTCATTTGTCTTTTGTCTTGTGGGTCGATATATATTTTATATCGATAAATTGTTAGCCACAATTAACCGATTAACCAACAATCATTGACATCTCCAACTGAGAAGGATTTTATCAGGTTAAGGACGCAGAATTTGTTACATCTCAGCTTTGAATGTGGGCCATTTTTTTCATTTTGCAGTTGTTATGTATACTCGCGAGCCAGTTATCCAATTTAGGAGTTGTGCAATATTGTATTTGAAGTGTTTGTGGATGTGCATCAGATCTGCAGCAGCTCCAAATCACTACTTCCAGGACTTAAAGGATTTTCGTCTGATGTCTTGGTGCCTGATACCACAGTGTGTCTTCGTAGCCCCTGCCTTCATGGCTCAGAAGTGTTTTGGTAGCATACAACCAACAACATATTAAGAACACATCAGACAGGGCTGGTCATAATGTTTTGGCTTGTTGGTGTATGTTGTGAATATACATTTAGGGACTTTGCAAATATGTTCATCAAGTCCCACTGAAAGTAAGTAATAAGTAATAGATTTACCTGTTACGCAATACTCATTATTGTCCTGTGGCCTTTGTCAGGTCCTGTTGTTTTTGCTCATCACGAAAGCCACTTGAACATTATGTTGACCTTCAAACTCCACTCAAATTTTCTCATCTCAGACTAAATAAGTTCTTTCTTATGTTTGCAGCAAAAGGGCAGGCAGGGTGATGTATCTATTAATTGACAGGAGGAACTCGGGGATATGTTGGGCATTTAAATGAAAAATTAACTGGAAGCATTGACTTCACTGCCCAGCCAACTTAAATTAAATGGTAATAACAGAATCACCAGCTGTTTTCGTAGAGACATCTCCGTAGGAGAGGTGAGCTCTGATTTTATAATGACATTTTAAGGACGTATTTCAGACAAACTTACATGTTACATGGATAAAACTGAATACAGACACAGATATTCAGTCTCATAGTTACAGTAGAATATCAAGTAGTTGTCTTTCTTTTTCTCCACACTCTTGTGAACCATTTTTATTCAGCTTGATTGGGGTTGTCAAAGCTCAACTTTGTCTCCTTCTCCTCACTTCCTATTCAAAGCCTGTAGGCACTAATTAAACTACAGCGCTGATTGGAAGCTGTCATCTTAGACTGTGTGTTGTGCACTGGTGTCCTCACACAGATAGAAAGAAATGAAGACATTTAGCTACACTTGCTGATTTTTTTAGTGGTAATGTGAAGATAAGGAGTAGAATAACATGTAGATGGTTGTAGGGGTAAAGATTTGACTTGTAGATGGGTTTCAACTCGCTTTTTTCACAGACCTGTCAAGTATCTGTCAAATTGTGATTTGCTATTCTGAGTGTTCCCACCAGACAAACACAAACATTTATATCTACCTGAGAAGGACCAACAGTATTGTTGCTATGCAAAGTATGATGCTCCTGTCTTCCAGGCAAAGTGGAATTAAAGTTTCCTGGTCACAGTGGCCCAGAACTCTTAGAGAGACAGTTGGGATGGATGGTTGGGTCAACAAAGCACGTGTCTTTTCCTCTTACCTACTGACAGTTTACTTTCAACTGTGAGCACCACTGTGTACTTAATCCAGTTTTAACACTTTAACCAGAGTAACTAGTCTGCATTTCAGTATGATCTTCATAATGTGATGTTCAAAGGTTCACCTTTTAGCCTCAGATTAGAATCGCAAACTTGCTTAAAGCTACTTTAAAAAAAAAAAAGGACACAGCCTGAATCATGACAATAGCAAGATAATCTGTGTTGGTATTGGATTTACATGTGCAGGCATGGATCCACTTTTCAACTTTTTAAACATACAGGGCCATTGTGGGTCAGGTGGTAGAGTGGCTGTTCACCTTTCTACATGAATGTTTACACAGTCCAAAAGCCCAAAGCTTCATGATTCAAACAGTATAAACCATTTTAACCCATCAACAGTAGCAACAGCCGTACTTTTTTACTTTACAGTAAGAGTGGGTGCACAGCAAAATCCTAGTTTCTTTACTTTTTGTCTTCTATAAAAGCCCGTACCTGTTGAATCAGTAAGTGCTGCAAACTGTTTCACTGTAAGATTTCAACAAACAGAATGCTTTAAATCTTTCTTTACTTAAAAAAAGAGGTTGATATCAGGGCCAGGGTTTTGCTCTCCACCTCTGCAAGTGTGAAAGGGTTAGTGAGGGTCTATGTGATGTAGATTTAGTTACTTCCTCACATCTGTGCAGACCTCTCTGCACCTGTTGAGTAGCAGCTCAAAGTCTGGATCAACAACTATGCTACAAGGACAATTGTGCAAATGTCCAGCAGAAATAGATAGAATGCTTTGATACGACTTACTGCACAGTAGATGACACAGTCATTCAAATGGACCCCCATGGACTAGAAAAGTAAATTACAACGACTACCTGCCCATTGGTGTCCACAGCTGTCCTTGTGCACGAATTCTAATCATTGCTTGAGGTGTTAATCGACTAAAGCCAGATTGTGTTAACTCGCATCAATTAGACTACAAAACGGACAAATCGCTAGTTGGTGGCAGGAAATGTCTGTCAGAGAAGACAAGCCGCCAAGTCAAATTCTTTTTTATGTTCACGTGATAAATATAGAATTCATATTTATTTGGTGAAAGAGATGGTGACAAGTGTGCACCAGTGAAAGGACAGAGTGTACTTCACACTCACTTAAAAACACACAGTGCTTCTTAAGCAAGGAGTGACTCCATTATCTCTCTAGTTGGTTTCACTCTCCTCACCTCCATTCATCTCCATCTCTCCTTCATTTGTCCCCCCCTTTGTCTCCTTCCTCCTCTGTCTTTCCAGCTCTGCTTGCGTCTATCGCTCTCTCTACAAACACTAAATCACTGTCGTCCCGTTAGACTGCTGGCGTATGTTGTCTTTTTCTTTCAGCCCATGAATAAATTATCAAAGAGAACAAGAGGCTGCTTTCCTTCATGGAAAACACTGGCGCTTGCCTTTGTTGGCGATAGAAATGAAGGAGTGTGTGTGTGTGTGTGTGTGTGTGCGCTTGTGTGGGTTGATGTATTTGTGTGTATCTTTGTTCATTCAGTGCAG
The DNA here is from genome assembly GCF_000690725.1 of Stegastes partitus. Classification (NCBI taxonomy): domain Eukaryota; kingdom Metazoa; phylum Chordata; class Actinopteri; family Pomacentridae; genus Stegastes; species Stegastes partitus. The sequence continues at coordinate 96,550 of NW_007577806.1, read as the reverse complement.
GGATTTGGGGAGTGTGTTATCGCTAGGTGCTCTGTACATCTGGACTGAGTTGGGCTCTCAAAGGTTCCCGAGATTGGATGTGACACACACACATACACACACACACACACACACATTCAGCAGCAGCAGTTGCAGCAGCTAAAGCATATCTGTGGTCGATTGGAGTTAGTTTGAGCGGATGGTGTGAAGGGCAGCCAAAGGAGCAGCGTTCTGTGACTAATAACGTGGCGCGCACACACACACTCACAAAGACACACACATGCACACGCACACAAACACACTCACACAGACACAGACACACACACGCCACACACATAGCAAGCGGTGCTCTCTGAGCTCTAGCAGTCAGAGGATCGATAGCGTAGCCACAAGGAGGCTAATCAATAAGCTGGATTTGCGCTGCTGGAGGAAGAGAATCAAACCTGTTTCCCAAGAAAACACACACAAAAGACAGATGCAATCATAAGCGCACACACCCACCCTCCCCGACTATAAATGAACAGATGCACAAATACACCGGCATGCTCCTCCTCCCATCCCTTATGGATACAGCCACACACACCAGCACATTTCCCCCGCTGTGATGCAGCACAGCCTATATACCACCGAGACAGTTATATCCCAGCTTACCTCCAAACAGAGTGAGCCATGGCCGCTGAGCTGGTTGGCATTTACAGAACCTTTGTAATATATATCATACAATAGATTCATAGTCAATCACGGGTTTGTGTCAAGGCCCTGCTGACATGTGTGAAGGAGATGGTCTATGACCTATTCATTTTGACAGAGATCGGTAAAAATTGCAAGTTTCTCCTCATATCATAGGTCCATGCAGCTTACTCACCATACATGTCAATATTTTTTATTAAATTAATATTTTATTAGCCTCATGAGCAGACCTACTGTGTCACAGCAGAGATGTGCATTAGTTGAGCAGGTAATAAATACATTTTTAGTCCCATTGGTGATGGGATCAGGTTGAAATGGGTCTGTTGCATTCTGGGTCAGCCGGTGTTTACAGTTAGCAGATAAAATCATGTAGTGTGTGATATGTAAAGACTCTAATCTTCAATCTCTCAATTCATTTTTTGAATTTGGACTTCAGTTTCTTTCACATGAACATGCCATTTGACAGTATGAGCTTCGGATTGGTTTCTCTATTTACAAGAACACGTCACAGTTGGTATTCTTGTTGGAATTTTTTCTTGGAACTCAAGTTATTGCTGATAATTTTTCAGTTTCATCAAGTGTTTGTACTCAGTCATGAGGTGTATGCTTTTATCGAGGAATGTTTTCTGTGTCAAGGACAGGAAGCTAACATCGTAATTCCTCTACAATGCTCTTATTGGTTCTTTTTTTTCATGACAGCAGGAATCAACCATCAGTGCCCACAAACCTCACCTCAATAGAAAAAAAATACATGGTGCAATTGTTCAGAGTTCTTGAAACAGTTTAATACCCAACTATAGAAAAGTTAAGCCATCATGGAGACCAACTGGAGCCTCTAACAGAACTTGCCTTCGCCAAAAGCTAGAGAAACCCTTTAGAAATCTGCTTCTCTGGACTTGAAGAACCGTGCTGTAAAGCAACGGCACAGATTAACATTTACCTCGTTTGAACAAGGGTCAGAGAGATACTGAGGAAAGTGTGTTAGGAACCTTCTGTCCTTTATGTCCATAATCCTTGACTGTAAAACTGGAAATATGCAAGTATTTTTACAGGGAAATATTCAGTTAGAGGTGGAAGGGAAAGGCACTGTTACATTCTTTTTAAACACTATTTTTCATTATGTTGGTAGTGGAGGACACCATAGAGAACACAGTTATCTGAAGTATTTTTTAGCAAGTGTGTGTCATCAGCAAAATATGCACAAATCTACAGGAGGTAGAAAACTGTTCAAGATTATTGCTCAAGGAGATCCGTGCAGCCTGTCAAACAAAGACTGTATCAGTTTTAAAATGCGTTTCAGGGCATGTAGGAGTAGACGCTGTGGGCTGGAAACAATGTTTTCAGACATGATGTTCTTAGAACACTTAGTAAAAAACAATGGTAGGACTTTTCTTTTTGTTGTATTTTTAGACCAAACATAGAAAGTGAATCCCTGTGCTCCCAATGAGTTAAACCAGCATCAAAGCTGTTGGTCTTCTTTAAAATCAATCTGTTATATGTCAACAAAATGACAGGTATGATGGATATTTTTAAATTTCGTCATCATAGCTTCTGTATTGGGATCACCTGACCCTGAATTAAATCCATCATGTCAATCAGATAATACTATGATATGGCCTTAAAGTGAGCATTGCATCACTCATATAGTTTAGACAATAGTAGTCCATCAATCACGTGATGTTTTTATGTATGATGACAGAGAAAGTACCTGGCTTCATTCAAAAAACAAGCTGTGCAGTAGCAGTGTCCAGATCCAAGAAATTCTCCTGGACAGCGAGACTCAATCCAAATACACTTGAGGATAATTAGACCAGATTCAAAGTGTGCAGCAACATAGCGCAGATTTAATTACCAAGCAGCAGCTTTCTGAAAGAGCAGCAGCACATGTACTTTTTCCTGCACTGCAAAGTTCACACTCTGCCTGCCTCAGATGTGTTTGTTCTTTAATGATTATGACGTAGGTGATAAGAGCCGATAATGAGTCACCTCAGATCCATTAAATTGGCGACACACAGATCTGAGCCTCACTGACGCAGTTCAGCTCAATATAATTTGGATTCGCCGGACTCGGCTCGTTCAGCTGTTGGATACTTGAATACTAAGTGAACTTGGGAACATGATGTAGAGTGTTGCAACTACAAAGTATGGTTGATAACGTGTATTTGTTCAGAAAGAAAATTACAGGTACGTTTTGATGAAGGTTTTTCACAACAAAAACTAGATAAACAAATAAAAGGTTGCCTCTGAAAAACATAACTAATTAAAACTGAGCTACAAATTGCTGTTTTATTATTTGCTGTTTTCAGTCCTGAAAAAGGCCAGCATGCATCTGTAAAATCACGCACTGCAGTTCTGATAAATGTCTCTTCCAGAAGTGGATTTAGCTTCCAGCTACTTTAGCTATTAACTCAAAATGCATAGTAGATTTAGAAAAGACAAAAGCTAGACTTTGTCCGATTAAAGTCAGACTAAAACTGTGTGTGCAAGCTTGTTCAATCATCCATCGATCCATTATCTATACACCGCTTAATCCTCACTATCCCAGCTGACTTAGGTTGAAGGCAGGACAGGTCACCAGTCTATCACAGGGCTACATGTAGAGACAGACAACCAAGCACACTCACATTCACACCTACGCACAATTTAGAATCACCAATTAACCTCAACATGTTTTTGGACTGTGTGGGAGGAAGCCAGAGAACCCGGAGAGAACCCACGCTGCACGGGGAGAACATGCAAACTCCACGCAGAAAGATCCCAGGTGTCCTCACCAGGACGCGAACCAGCGACCTTCTAGCTGTGAAGCCATGATGCTAACCACCAAGCCACCTTGCAGCCCTTTGTTCAGTCATACATAACAAAAATACAGTTTTAAGTTGCAGATCCCACAGTTACCAAATATGTCAGGCTATGTTGAAGAAACTTATATAAAGTGACTGACAAGAAATCTAGAATATTCCCATTTGATCTCTCGTTCATTAAATATACAGACACTTGGTTCTGAATCCAAAAAGACGTGCATGTGTGTCCCTAATAAAGCAAGTGTGACTCACGTTTAAAATGATCAATCAGGCTTAAAAGGTGGCATTCCGTAGAAGTTTGTGTTGGGTTTTTCTCAGCCAGTAGGGTAGTTCCCATCAACAGCTATGGAGCAGACAAACTGGGCTGCATCATGTCATCAGGAGGTGGTGGTACCGGCTATGTTACACATGGCCATAATAAAAAGAGTAGAAGATACTGGAAGAAAAATGAGTTGTTTACCAAATGGTTAAAAAAAAAAAAGAAGATACGAAGAAAAGGAAACAAAGAAAAATTTGGCCAACTAAAGAGAAAAATGGAGAGATCTTCAGGAATTGTTTTCAATCTGGGAAGTTGTAACTCTTCTTTATTGTCAGCTGGTGTGGGCCATGGTTCATGCTGTAAAACAACAAAAGAAGCATAAACAGCTGACCAGTCATGTGAGATAAATGTCTGTTATGTCAGAGTTTAGGTGTTTCATTATGTGCAGTAACTCCTTTCAGCAACTTTTTTTGATGTTCACCAGTGCCGTAATATTTTTCTAAGACAATATTTCAAGTGCGCAAAAAAATATGTTATGGGAAAATGATGAATGCCAGTCAGCAGGGAGGGAAAGAGGACGCACTGTTGCAATTACATTTAACAAAGGCATTGAACTGAAGTGTGGATCTGGTGATGTAGCTTTTCATATATTCAAAGTAGTTAGGAGGCTCAAACACAAACTAGAGACTTTGGGTTTATGCAAAATTTACTTGTCAAATAAAGTCAAACTCTCGTCAGTAGTGGCACAATCTCATTCATGCTCCAGTGTCCTGCCACACACATACACACAATCACAAGCTCATTCACGCTGATTACTGATTCACGCGTCTGACAATCAGATGCAGAAGCAGCTGCTGAAACCATCTCACAGCGAAATATAATTGCTAACATGTGCAGACTTTGTGCATGTGCACAAATGCTGTAATTGCACTCTCCCTTCACACACTTTGAGTTTTCAGTTCTTTGCAAACTTTCTTAATTTGACGTGGACACACACACAGAGAGTTGTGTTTGTTGTCGAAGTCACGCGAAGTAAAGTCAGGACACCGTATGTAAAACACCATAAATCCAATTACTTTATGCAAAGTAGTGAGGGAGGGCTTTGCAGCAGAAACGTGAGGTCCAATCCGGCTTCTTTGCTGTTGGAATTGGACATGAGAGGGTGTGTGTAAAGAAGTTTGTATAGCAATACAAAACACTCTCGCAGACACACAAATATTCCTCCTCATCCTTGATGTCTGCGGTTAAAACACTAAAAACAGAAGGAAGACAGTGTTGGTTCCCAGCAGACGGCTGGAGCAGTGTTCCATGTTAGCACCAGCATCCTAATCCAAATCCTGCCTCTCTGTGCCTTCCCCAAATCCAACTGTGTGGCTTCTTCAAATCCATGTGTGTGAGAGTATGCGTTTGAGTGTGTGGCAAACCCAGTCCATCAAGTTTGCTCCTGAAAACCGTTGGCATGAGCATTGCGAGTGTGTGCTGTGAATCGCAGCAGCTGTTGAATTTGAGCGTTTGTGTGTGTGTGTCTCTTCAATCCAACAAACAAATTCTAACCTGAAGCTGGCTGTCACTTTCTGAAAACCACAGCCTAACAAGATTCTCGATGCTCTGAAAGCTCTCCTGTTTGGTAACAAATAAGATTCACTTCTGAAAATACCTGGAGATACCCTGTTTAAATTGGGATGTGTGTGCGTGTTGCCAGTGTTTTGATTTGATTAGGTATTCTTTCCCCGAACAGCACCGTCACGCATCAGCCGTCAGACCACACCGTGACCTTCCTCACACGCTCAAGTGTGCGCGTGTGTTGTTTGTCTCTCTATGGATGCATATATTTCAAGTGTGTGCCAGCGTGTGTTTTTGTGTGTATGCACATTGGCATGCATTACTTGATTTTTTGGTTTGTTGTTCCCCTTAAATGTATGAGTGTGCCTTTTTTTTTTTTTTTTTGTTACCTGTGTGTGTTTGCATCTTGATGTTTGTGTGAGTTAAAATGCAATGGGGTCTCCATGACTGTCAGATAAATGTAACTGGGTGGAAGAGATGCTCGCGTGTGGCAGCTTAAGATCTTCTCTCTGTGACAAAACCTTTTAGTGTGTGTGCGACTTTGTGTGTGTGTGTGTGTGTGAGAGCCACCAGCTGAGTGACAGATCGTGTTGAATGCTGCAGAACTGCAGCAGCCCGGCGCTCTTAACAGCCGCTGACTTACTGCGGTGCCAAGCAGACACACACACACACACACACACACACACACACACACACACACACAGACATGGACTTTGTTGTGTGTTTCTGGGTAGATATGGGGACTGCTGACTTTATGATATGGGTGTCTCAGTCTGTATTGATAATGCATTTTCAACACACTTCTCCTCACTCCATGCACCCACACACTTCTAACACATGAACACACACACGTCTGGCCCCTTGCCTACTATCTCCCCTCCTCATTACGTCTCCTCCTGTTTCTCCTCTTGCCAGCCCATCCAGTCCATCCTTTGTGTCTCATCTTCCCATATTTTCTTCATCATGTCTTGATGTCAACTTTCTCCTCCCTCCCTGTCCCGCCCTTCATCATCCTCTGACATTTATCTTCCCCACATATTTCTTTGTCCTGCTTCCCATCCTCTTCATTTCCACATCCAACACTCACCTCTCTCCTCCTAATTGCCCCTTGCCCTCTGTCTTCTCGCCTTTCTTTTTCCTCTCTACTCCCACCTAGTTGACCCCCTTATCCTCACTTCCCTCCTCGGTGAACTTTCTGCTTCTCCTTTTTTCTTTCTTCTTCCTCGCTTCGCTGCAGCTGTCTGTCTCTGGCATCACTAGTTCATCCAGACTCTGGCAGCTTTATTATTCTCTTTTATAGTGTTAATAAGGCAGCTGTCAGCCACAAGAAGACAATCTAGTCTCTGCTGCACTACAAGTACCAATGCTCTGCTGCTGCTGCTGCTGCTGCTGCTGCGACTGGTGACATTACAGTTGCCACCAATAACTGTCAAATAGAAGTTAGTATTCAAATAAGGGTCCACAGCACAATACAAGACAACAGTCACCCTTCTGTCTTTTTGAGCTTTTCTTTCTTTCTTTTTTTTTTTACAGAAAATACAGTTAATTTGTGTGTAGACGTTCACTCTCAACCTTGCTGCTGTTGGCTTGAACAGTATCAGACCAACAGACACCAACACACCAAGTAGAACAGACGAGACTGAATTAGTAAATAACTACAATTGTCTCCACTAACCACCCAAATTGCAAGTTACATCCTTGTCTGTCCAGACTTGAGCTGTAACCTTTTGGATATTAAATGTCATCACTTCATCTTTTTTATCCTATTAGATGTTTGTGTGAAATTTTGCCAAAATCAGCATATAAGTTCATATGTTGTGGCCAAAAACCAGTTTTGCAAGGTCACAGCGACCTTTAACCGTTAATCAGCAAAATCAAACCAGTTCATCCTTAAGTCTACGTGAGCGTTTGTGCCAGATTTGAAGTGAACATTATCCCCCTGGCCTCAGCTGTCGTCGGCAAAGAGGCGTAAGATCAGAATTACAAGAAAATCTTAGCAAAGCTTTACAACTGTTTCCACAGTAAATAAATCTAGCTCAGGTGGCAAGAAGTCACAGCTGGCGAATGGATGCAACACCTTCACACCAAGCTAAGAAAAAGCTACTAAATAGGGCTAGACATTGGAACCAGCTGTCAAAATTCTGATTCTAAAGAAATCTTAAAGAAATGCTCATTTTAATTCTGCTTATTGACTCATGCCGGTTAACGCTGTATTGCAAACATCTACGACATAGCTTCTGCCTCTGCACCATTGGTCATGTGGGTTCAATATATCTTCCCATCTCTTGACTCTTGAATCTTGACTCTGGCATTATTTGCAGTTAACCTCTGCCACTGCTCAGTTACCTGATCAGCAGATGAACAACACAGACTGTGATTGTCTTATAACAATCACCTTAATTTACCAAATGCTGCTAAAAATGTAAACAAGCAGCCAAAGTTAACATGAAAATGTAAACCAGAAAAAAGACCACTGATGCTCCAATTACTTGATCAAGCTGTGTGTTTCTTACGTTAACATTTCTCCACTGTAGGTAGCAGTTGACACAACTCTGCTGTGGAAGCTGCAGGAGGATGCCATAGTAACATTACATGAGCAGGGACTGTTTATGTCTCTTCCGTGGCAGTAAACTACTGCCACTGCACTCCTTGACAAGAGGAACATAATTGTTAAAGCACAAATGTACCCGACTAATACACAGACTTTCAGATATAGAATTGAAGCTATTCTGTATCCTGATTCTACTATTAGCACTTTATGCAGCTCTCTGTCTTCTGCCTCCCTCAGTCATCCCCGTTTATTCTGTCTCATTCTCCTCTTCGTCCTCTACTTCCTGTCCCTGTTGGATTTGTCTTCCATAGTTCTCCTTCCTTGCCTCACTTTCCCCACTAACCAATTTTCAGCCTTCATCTCCCGCTCGTCTCCTTCCACACTATTTGTTTTTCCTTTCCCTCTTTTAGAGTTGTTTGCTCTTTGTTTGTTCCATCACCTCGCTCTGCCTCCTCTCTAAGGATAAGACGTTTGTTTTATCTGTCTCTCGTACGTGTGAAGGAGGACAGTGGAATACTGTGTTGTGTGAAGCTGCTGAGTACCGCCTCAGTGGGTCATCAGCTTCTCTGTAAAAGGTTTTTTTAGCTGCTGTGTCTGTTCATATGGTATGACTTTAGTATTCACAACTATTCGCTTCAGTTTTTTCACACTTTATTGAGTTTTTCATTTCATTTTAAATGGATAAAATAGCCATTTTGCCTTGTCACTCTAAATAGAGGTGACTTGTGCACTGTTTGCTTTAATTTAAAACTTGGTTGGAGTCCAACTGTGGCAAAACATCGGATTTCATATAGATTAGAAATGGACACACGTGTTTAATTGAGGCCCCAGAATTCAGACTGCGTGTTAGGACAAAACCCAAGCCAAGAAATCCTATGAACTCTCTGTAGATAAGACTGTGATGAGGCATAGATCAGGGCTAGAGTCTAAAAGCACTTCTAAAGCTTTGAATGTTCCCAGCAGTATCGTGGCAAAGCAGTGCAGTCTTCATAGAGTTGGCCATCTGTCCAAACTGATTAACCCAGCAAGAACGGCCTTGGTCAGAGAGGTGACCAAGGACCCAACGATCAGTCTAACAGAGCCACAGAAGGCCTCTGCAGAGATGGGAGAACTTATCAGAAGGACACCCGTTTTTAGCAGCACTTCAATCAGGCCTTTATGGAAGAGCAGCTAGACATGGGCCACTCTGGAGTCAGAGGGATGGTGACCTGCTTGGAGTTTGCCAAATGGCATTTAATCGACTCTGAGAGCTTGGCAAGAAAGGTTCTCTAGTCTGATAAGATAAAAATGAAACTCTCTGGCAGCATCATGCTATGAAGAGACCACCTGAAGATGGCAGTTCACATAGGCTTCCAATCAGACCCTAATCAGATCAAAGCCCTCTGAAGTGTGAGAAGATCTGCCAAGGACAATGAGATACATAGTCCAAATCCAGGTGTTAAAAGCCTGAGACTAGAGACTTAACCAAGAACACTACAACACAATAAAGTATTCGAAAAGTGAAGGGATCTGATTACTTCCTGAATCCACTGTATCTGTTTTGTGGTTTTTAGGTGTAATATTAAGTGCATGAGGAGTTGGTCAGGCAGTATTAGCAAGAGTTAGAATATTTCAAATGAAGGCTCCGACCACTGTCTTTTGGCTTAAAGGTATTGTTAGCTGGTGAGGGGATAAAATGCAAAAAAACAAGTTCCCCAAATTTAGGGATTTATTGTAGTACATGGTTGACATCTTAAGACTTGACACTCATACACATAAGAACCTATCAATCGATCAAAATGTATTGTAATCTGAAAAAAATGGTGTTCATTTTACAATATTCAAAGATAGTTGTTTTAGAGTTTTGGCAACCAAATAAAACTCCATAAAAACATTTTAATTCAATCCCACAATGTGACCGCTGCCTTGACCTACAACCACAATCCAGTCCACTCGATGCAATCTGAAATTCTTTGGAACACAAGGGCACACACGGCATTGTGAACCGAAAAAACAAATTACTGAAAAGCAGAATTTATAGTCTAACAGATAAAATAAGTCATATAAAGCTGGTAATAAAAGGTGAGATGTTTTAGCAAACATAAAAAAATAATAAAATTACTAAAATTGCAGTTGCAGACTAAGAATTACAGCTCAGGTAGTTTGGCAGGCAATGTATCCTTTGAACCAGATCCAAATTACAAGACTTTCCTGCTGAACTAAGTGTGCCATTTGTACATATGACTTTAGTAGGTTAGAAATATTGCTTTGTACTAATCGATTTAATACCTTACATGTACCTTTGTGCTGTATTCTTGGAGGAAGTGGGAGCCAATAAAGGCAAAGGACAATGTTTTAGTTTTAATAAGAAAGGTTTTCAGCTTTATTTTGGACCAAGTGCAAAATACGGCAGGCTTTATGATTTTTATTTTTACCACACACTGAATGCAGTGTTTAAGATCAATTGAAAGCCAAGAAAATGTTTGCGCAGGTACAGAAAAAAGGTTTTAAAAGCAAGTGTGAACAACCCCTTGGACTGACATGCCTTCATCAGGGTGTTACAAGGAGGATGGTCCCTGTATTATTGATGTGATCTATTTCAAAACGTGTGTTTGAATGATTACGTCATTGTTAAATTGAACTCTCTGTTTTATGCAGTGTTCATTTGCGATATCTGTTAAAAATCGTCTTTAGTTCCACACTGCGCTGATAATCCTGCCCTTTAAATTCCACCATGAAAGCCCCATTATTTGCTCATTATTGCATTGTTATTCAGCTGCCTTGACAGCAGCATTCTTGTTTTTTTTTCCCTTCACATTTTTGACCTGTTGTTGTGCATGTGCTGAAGGTGGTTGAGATCTATAAAAACGAAATGTCATGTCTCTCTGCCTCTGAATGTTCAGTCTGCTGTTTTGCTTTTGAGATGTCGGCCTGTGCTGTCCGTTTAATACACACTGCAGCAGAAGCAGAAATGCCAGATGCACAAGCTGCAACCTGCTTTCAAACTGCTGCTTATCATCTCATCAAGCACTTTTTATAACAGCATTATTTCGTGCTTTGATGTAATTTGGATGTGACAGCTACCTGGGGAATCTTAGGTCCAGTTTCATGTACCTAATGAATATTTATATACAGTATTACCATTTCTGGCAGCTTGCTTCTCTATCTTGATTAATTCTTTGCCTTGTGAGTCCCTTGGTGTTTGTTTCCACGCTGGCTGTGAGGTAAATTAATAAATATTACAAAATTATTTAATATCATCTCAGTTATGTTAGAATCTTGTTGACACTTATCAGTTTGCATTTCAGATCAAATCATCCATCCATTATCTGTACACAGCTTAATCCTTACTAGGGTCGCGGGGAGGCTGACTCCAGCTGATTTAGGATGAAGGCAGGGGACACCCTGGACAGGTCGCCAGTCTATCACAGGGCTACACTTAGAGACAGACAACCAAGCACACTCACATTCACACCTACGGACAATTTAGAGTCACCAATTAACCTCAGCATGTTTTTGGACCTTGTGGAAGGAAGCCGGAGAACCCGGAGAGAACCCACGCTGCACGGGGAGAACATTTGGAAATCAAAACTGATATCCCCATTCTAGCACAGCGAACGAATAGTTGGCTATTCAGGTCCAGCCCTAGTATAAAAATTCACATTTTCAATACTCCGGGTCATATTTGCGCTTTGCCATCTTGCATCCCAACATCAACACAAACTTAAAATGAATGTCAAACAAACTATGGTTACCATGCCTGTCAAAATAAAAGTTATTTCAAAATAAAAAATAAGTCCAACCTGAGACGCACATTATATATTATTTAATTTTGACCAGCTGTCCGCGACCCACACAGAACCGGTCCACGACCCACTTTTGGGTCGCAACCCACCAGTTGAGAACCCCTGCTTTAGCCTAGCATGTATTCTGGCTCTCTTCCTCCTCCTTTGTTTACGTTCGTACCGTTTGTGCTTCCTTCTCTCTCGGGTAACTGCCGTCGTAGTCTCCAATCGGACTCTGCGTTAGTGCAGCATGTCCAAATCACAGCTGATTGCTGCAATTTGATCACCGCAATTCATTTGGTGGCGTTGGAAATTTTAAAATAGCGACTATTCGCACTATCTTGTGTAGTTAAAAAAAAGATGGAGCTTAATAATACCTCATTGCCATTCGTTGTTGATGTCACATAAAACAGTTATGACCATGTATCCAATATGATATGCAGGTGAAATTAAGCATAACACATCTCTGCACTATTAATTTCATCAGAGCGACTGTTAGGTCTGCATGGTGTGAGAAAAATCAGCGATGTGAGATAGCATCGTTTTATATTGCAATGACGATATGCTCCTGTCACATTTTTACTTACTGTGGGCTCATTTTTCACCGCAGTATAAAGTCCTGTACCTCTATGGTTCAGGACAACCACTGTGAAAAGTAGAGGTAACTCAAAAATGTCAAATATAAGTTGAATTTTTCTCATGTGTAAGCAGTACTATGAAAAATGGTGGCTCTACATACTATCAATACATTTTTGCAACCTCTACAAACTGGGCATTTGTCTCTCTACCCTGCACATCATCTCAGGAAACACTGAATGTGTCTTCTAGAAACTTGCTGACAACTTGGTCCTTCTCCTCTCAGTGTCTATAGTTTGTTCCCACACTCTGCTCAGTGTGAACACAGCCTGCAGTTCAGCCCAGTTCAACCAAATAGTCCCCATCCATGTCTGTTTCTTCAGCCATCATTAAGGCTGACCTGACTGACATTTGCTAGCTGTTAACTGATAGCGATGTAGCTTTGGCAGCTGATAGCTGGCTCGGGCTTTGTCTGATTTGTGAAATAATGTGCATGCATGGCTCACGTATCCAGGGCTCCATCTGATTGGTCAAATGTTGGTATGCCAAGTGTGAATGTGTAAATAAGGGATTTTTCCAATTCATTGCATGTCATGCAGTCTTTTGCAGTAGGTTTATTGTGCATGTTCATACTGCAATGATAATGTAAATGCAATGTATCAGTCTGCCTGGCTCACTTTTCATCGTGACGGAGGTCAGTTTGATTGAATGTTCAAAGGAAGCTGCTAAGTTTGGACATTAGGTTCAACAGTTTTTGTCTGTTTTTATCACTGTGAAATTCCAAATCATTTCCACTTGGTTGTTTTTTTTTTTTGTTTTTTTTCCCCCCCAGTTTGACGTTAAACTGCTGTCAATACTCCACACCCAACACTTGGAGGAAGCCTTATATGTTAAAAGAAAGTGGATGAGACTCAGCAGTACCTCACTGTCACTTGCCTTGTCTGTTGAGTACGTCAGGGAGAAAGTTACAGCAGGCTGTGCCCCCACTCAGACGTTCGGTGTGACAGCCGTCAGATGGTGGCTTTGTCTGGTGTGTATTTGACAGCAATCTGATTTGACAGCAGTCATCAGAGGGTTTGGTTTGCTCAGTGCTTTTCATTCAAACTGCCATCGCCATCAAGTGAAGACTCCTCACCTGTTCAGGGGGTTGGTTATCGATTGCTGGCCTCCCTTCCAATTTCACATTCTCTGTCTTCAAACACGGCCGACACTGACAGCCAATCACGGTCTTTCGTTGGCTGTCTGTAAGCTGCATCGCTTGGTGTCACCACAGATAACTAATTACAAAGGATGTCCATTCCTCCATAACCAGATTGTGGGCAGTAAAACCAAACTTGTCTGTCAGTGTTATGGCACAAATTTTGGCAGCATGTAATTCCAAATCCTTCAGAACATACAGCAGGGAATTTAAGCTTTTCATTCACAGTGACATTTAGGATTCCCTTATTTCTTTCTTCTCTGTTTCGCAGCAGCTGTGTGGGATGTACCATTGAACAACTATGTAATCTCAACTTTGTAACACTGCATGGTCTGAAATGTCTGAAATCCAGTGGACAGGCATAACATAACATGTTTTCTGGCTGTTCTCTCCTTGCTTAATTTCGTATTGGATTTTTCTTGTGAATTTCAGTCTAAGGTTTGAACCAATATGAGTTAAAGCCAATAATGTTGTTACAAAGATATACAATACAAAGATGTTGTTGTTTTATTGTTGTGCCAGTTTTGATTGGGAATATTTTGTACTACATGTAAAATCGTCAAATTCTTGCACATACTGAAAATTCCCTTTATTAAGGGGACATGACAAGTCCGATATCATTCCTGTGTGTACTGTGCTGGAGCAGGTGACAATAAAAAACAGTCAACCTACTTAATGATTCCATTTAAGCTCTTGAAGGAAAATAAACAAGGGTAATTGCAAACGCTCTCATCCAGCAAGTTAGACCCTTTATGATTTAGGTCTTCTCCCAATGTCACTGCCAATGTCAGCGAGGAAGTGCAAAGTATAAACGTAGTTTAGACCATTTATTTTACCTGTTAGCAACTTTTGCAGCTGAGCAATTATAAAAATGTCGTTTTTCTGCTATCACTTACATTCGTTCAGTCCTCGTGAGTCTTTGTTTTAGTCTTTGGCATCTTATTGTGTTTCCTGAAGACAATTACAATGAATTCCATGCATTGAGGTATGCATGTTTTATAGTTTATAGATAAAGACTTCTACTTGGCAGTTAGTGTTCTTTAGCGGATACCCTGAGTTGGAGTGTTGTCTTGGTATCAGGAGAGAAAAAGTGGCTTTGTGCATCTCAATTAAATTGCATTTTTCTGACAGTGAAAAAAAAAGCATCTGTGGAACAACATCAGAAACAATTGTGCTACTTCCTGTCAAAGTGGAGCTGAGGATCTACCAATGATGGACACTTTATCAATAGCAATAAGAAAACTTTCAGATAGAAAACTCAGTCACTTGTCTTCAAAGCATTAGATGCAAACCGGCATTAAAGCACACAACAAACACACAAAATTCCGTTGCATGAACAAACCTTACACATGCTCCCTTCTTGGCTCATAATCAGTCTGTGGTGGTTTTTAATAAATGAGCCACTTTGCCCTCCGTGTAGGTCTTTCTCGGCTTGCTAGTCGACGGTCTCCCACCACCCCCGTCTGTGGACTTCCTCTGGTGGAGGCTGTGACAACTTTGTGATCTAAAAACACACCTGACCAAGTGTCCTCCACCACCTCCACCTAAGGAGCACACTCCCGGCAGTCTGCTCTGAGGGCTGACAGCTTTGACGTCGGGGTGCTTGTTGAAGCCGGTGCAGGGTCTCTGTCCGGTGACTCCGGTCCAGACCAGCTGCTAGGAGCCTTAACCTCAACACGGTGCTGCGGCTTTATCCTGGTCGCCCTTTGTGCACTTTAGAGTTGTGCTTGTTTTTGTTATTTCATGTGTATCAAAGTTAGTTAATTCCTTTATGCTTACTTATTTTATATACGTCTACAAATTTATTTATTTGTTTTCCAGCACCGTGTTAACCATACAATGAGACTAAGGTGGTTAAATTCAAATTAAACTTTTTTTAATCGGGGGTGGCACAAGCCATCTCACCGATTTCAATTAAACTTTACCAGTTTAAAGGGGTCCACCCAAAACTGCTTCAGTCTAAGTTTAAGGAAATTTGGTCAAACTGGGGGGATTTCACCACCCCTCCTTGTTGTTTTTGCAAAAATGACCAAAAATCGCCTAAAAAATGGTCAGAAGTATAAAGCTCTACTGCTGTTAGAATTCAACCAAATCTTTTCAAATTTTCAGTGAATGTTATCCTACCCAAGGACAATCTATTGTCAACATTTCGTTCTCTTACGACGAGTTCTATCACACAAATCATGTCAGCCAAGACCGCCTCTCTCACCCAACAGTGAAAACTGTTAAAATACCCGAAGTTTAGGCCAAAATATCTCCAGTGCCCGAGCATGCTTCAAAAAGCTGAGCATACCGTCTAAAAGGTGGGACTTCATACTAACATTATCTACAATAAAATCTTTGGGCACTCACTAAATTATTTTTACAGGAGGACTGCAAACTTGTCTCCCACCGCAGGTTACACGCTTCAGTTTTTTTTCATTATAACGCGTTGATTCTGTAACTATGGCACAGCAACAGACAGAAAATGCCACAAAATGGTTACACACCATACACTTTAATGAAATAGAACTAATTATATTTAATTGCTTAAATAAAAACAAATACTTTGCCCACCACAAGGTACCCGCGTACATTTTTTTTTCATTATAACGCGCCAATTTGGTAATAATGACATAGCAACAGACAGAAAATGCTGACAGAAAACTTAGACGGAAGTAGTTTTGGGTGGACTCCTTTAAAATGGCAAAGTTTCATTGAAATCGGTGAGATGGCTTGTGCCACCCCCGCCTGGTCCTATCGTGGATGCACTCTTAAGTCCCACTTGCTTTGGTTAATTGGCATCAGTTGCTTTGTACATGCGTGACTTAATCAGCTGCTTCGCTACCAGCTGACTAATAACATCTAATCATACTGATACAGATCTTTCATCCCAACGCTGTCTGCTGCCCTCCTCCACCCAAACCTCCTCTCTTTATGCATTTGCTATTATCCACTAAACTGTTAGCTCAAAAAGTTCCCTCTAAATTCTCTCCAACAGCATTTCTAGCTGTAGAACTATTTGCTATAAATGGACAATACTGTGACGCACGTAGCTCTTACTGATAAAGAAATGTCTTGCAAATTTTCTGTTTGCCCGTCCCTGACCCTAACTTTAGTTTTGCTACAGCTCTTCCTTAAATTCTAAGTTATTATATAACCGCCCCTCAGCGTTGGCCAATATGAATGCACGGCACAAACCAACCTTTTGCTGCTGAACACAAACGACCTTCCTGCTGCGATTCACGCCGCTGCTGTTCAAGCTTTGCTGCAGTCCCAACACACATCAATTCACAGCCAATGCATTCTTGATTAGGCGTGGACACGGTAATTGTTTTCATTGCCTAGGATTGGAACGACATTGAATCTAATGTGGTCCATCGATCTTTTGTTGGGGGGAAATTGGGTTTGTTACCAGCGTTGTAGATCTCTCATGGCCCACGTGTTAACCTTTTATACTCTCTCTCCCTCGCCACATTTTTCTTTCCAGTTTCACTTCATTTCTCTCCATCCCCGTCCTACCCTCGTCACTACGTCGTCTCATTCCCCTGCCCTTTGACTGTATCGCCCTCTTTCTCTCCCTCGCTCTCTCGTTCATTTATGTTCTCCTTCCCCACTAGCTGGTTATGTGTCCCGCTCATTTCTTTTAATAGTATATCACCGACAAACACCATCTAAAATGTGTAAAGAGAAAATAACTCAAGTTTACTTGATATATAATTTTTAGAATTACATAATTAGTTGATCATCGGTATTGCCACAAGCTGACACGACTCTCTGGAACCTTTTCTTCGCTTTTTGCAGCTGATTGTTTTAGTATTTCCCAGCCATTAACTTACTATTTGGTTCAGTCTCACTGCTTTCATCACACTCCAGCATCCATCAGTAGGCAGCTACAAGTGGTGCTGCCTTGTTCTTAATGAGTATGAGCTAGCTATTTCTAAGGAGTTGGCAGAGACCATAACAGATCTAAACAGAGTAGTACAGACAGAAACATTATTCTAAGTGAATACTAATTTTGCTCCATGTTTCCTTTACATGGCTGGAATGGTCTCTATCACAACTTTATTTGCTGACATGCTGTATGCCAGTGTTTACAGCTTATTCCTTGAACTCAAAAGGGCCAAACTAATCAGTTAATACTGTTTAAATCAGTTGTCTGTCCTCTTTGTTCCTTCCTTTTACTCGTGCATTGGTAACCTCTTGGATGTGCATATGTACAGGCTAGCAGAGAAGTAAAAACAGGGACTGAGGCCATCAGAACACTGCTTCATATAGTGTCGCTCGCAGTCAGAAAACTCTGCAGGATCCCTTGAAACAGCAACAACCTTCACTGGAATCAAACATAATAATCTTTTTTAGGTCATATATGTAAGTCTTTGGTTATAGGACTCACAGGATTTACTCGATGGCCTGTACCAGGAGGACATAATTACCAAAAAGTCATCCTGACAAATTTGCAGTGTAAATGGTATGTAGACTGCACTCAGGGGAAAGCCCAGTGGGTGACATTTAATATACTATTTTTAATAAAATTCAATATTGGAGTGTTAAATTAGACTTGCAATAGACAGGTCTATTCCTTTCACATAATTGTCACATGTCTGGTGTAATGATATTGCATTTAGGTCACATGGAAGCCTGGTGGGACAAGTTAGACATTATACTTATATGTATTTTCTTCTCTTTGTCTTGCTCAGCAGGCAGAGTGCAGAGCCAGCCCCAAGAAAGGCACAGAGGCGGCCGTGGACCTGCTGGGTCTGGGTAAGGCATGAGCCATCTTCTTGCAGCTTATAATACCATAACCTTTGGGCAATATAATAACTTGTCAAACTGTGTTTAAATGTCTGCCTAATGTGTCAGATATGTAAATTAAAGCAGTTATGTTGGATGATGTAATAACATTTTAGATTGATATTGCAATAATTGCCCGTTAAGTAATGTCATTATCGGGGGAAGTTTAATGCTGTCAGGCTTTATTTGAGTCATGCACAGAGACCTTTCGGTACATTTTGATGACTTATTATACCATCTGGCTGTTTATACTTCATTACTGGCTTCAGACAGCCATGTGAGCAGACTACAGGTCAGTCCACCCAACAGTCCATTCATGTACGGTTATGTCTAATTATGATTTAGTGTTAATTCCAAACAGGGAAAGTAAGCAGTTCCGAACCTATGCTAAAGCCACAGAGCTACAGAGCTAAGGGGTGATTTAAGGGAAGGGAAACAATTAAGCTTAATGCATTTTCTAGCTTTAAAAAGCATTAAATGAAAAACATCTAAGAGGGCACGAGATGCTTCTGAGTCAGCAAAGAGCAAGGGTTTGTAGTCTTGGTCGAACAATGTGAGCTCAGAGAGGAACACTCAAGAGCTCCAAATGGAACCAAATAACTACTTTCCAGACTGGAATTGCGCATCAAAGATGTCTTTGAAAAGGTACGAGAGCACCTAGCATGTGGACACACATAAATTAGAGGTCAGCATGTTTCATCTGGGCCCTGCGCAGCCATTGAAAATGTCATGTTGTACCCACCCATGTAGTTTCACTGATTTTATATAAACAGAGCTCTCCTCAAGGTGCAGTCAGCCTGAAATTTGCTCCTCATTCATTTCAGTGGTGTGGATGCAAATGAATGCCTCCTCCGTGCTACAGGGGTCTGTTTCCAATTTTGTGCCATACAAGCTGCAATTTGTAACATGGGATTATTTCCTCCTGCTTCTATTCTGACACGTTTCACTAATCAAAACAAATGCCATAATTACAACTCATGCAAAAGCTGTGTAGCACTCGATAGTCGTTTGATGTGACACTGTTTCCAGTCTGCGTGTAGGCACAGCTCGCAAATCGCCTTTGTGAATTGGGGTCCTGATTTCAATGTAATTCAACTTTTAAAAGTGAAACTGTGAGGCTCTTCACTGAGTCACCAGTTGACTGTTCACATAACTGCATAACGATATGAGCAACATGAGATTAAGTGATAATGTACAAAGACTTTGAATAGACACTGGATTATTTGCACCTTATCAAGTACTGTTAGCCTGCTAGCTGAAGTACTGGGAAGTCTGAATGGTTCAAAGTAAAAATACTCAATTACCACCAAAAGTCTTATGTTGGGAGGGACACACACACACAAGACAATCAGACTGGTCAGAACTGATGGAAAGCTGAGTGGAGCAAAGTACAGAGATATCCATGATGAAAACCTGCTCCACAGTGCTCAGGGTTGGGACTGGGCTGAAGATTCACTTTCTGAGAGGACAATGACCCTAATGATCATCCAAGACAAGGCTGGATTGGCATGGGGACAGCTGTGTCACCATCCTTGATTGGCCCAGCCAGAACTCTCATTTGAATCCAATCGAACCTCTCTGGAGAGATCTGAAAATGGCCAGAAAGGCTGGTTCTTACCACTTTATATACAGGTAGATTGGTAAGGCTAATGGTTCACAGCCTACAGGGTAGGTGAATCTGAGAGGACGTGAAAGAAGAAAATACAAAATTCATCTACACATTTTTTCAGACTTTACACTAAGCTTCGCTGTTTTTAGGGTACACTAGATAATTTGTACTCTTCGTATTTCAGATTAAACCACAGAGGAAAGAGGTAAATGTCTTCTTTTGTAAGATGGTCACAACCAAGAACCAAGTGGAAATCATGGTTTTGATCTTTACTNAGGGTTCTAATATATTAATAATGTTTAAAATTGGGCGGCTGTGGCTCAAGTGGTCGAACGAGACGGTCAATGATCGGAAGGTCGGCGGTTCCGTTCCACCCTTTAACCTGTGCCATGGTCGTTGTGTCCTTGGGCATGACACTTCATCCACATTGCCTGGTGTGAATGTGTATGAATGGATTGTTTGATGTGGTGGTTGGAGGGGCCTTAGGCGCAGAATGGCAGCCATGTCTCTGTCAGTCTTCCCCAGAACGGCTGTGGCTACAATCGTAGCTACCACCACCAGAATGAATGTGTGTGAATGAATAATTGGCAGCGTAAAGCGTCTTTGAGTGCCTAGAAAAGTGCTATATAAAGCTGATCAATAATAATAATAATAACAATAATAATAACAATAATAATAATAATAATAATAATAATAATAATAATAATCATATTTTTGAAGAGTGAAGTAAACTACTACTACTGCTACTACTACTACTATTGTTTCTGATGCATCTCTTATTGCCTAGTTGGCCCCACCCAACAGGGTCAAAGGTATAATCATAGAATATAATATGAAAAGCTCCCAAATCCCTGATCTCTTATATCTGATGTAATTTACCATCAAATCATCTAGATGTGCTCAAATGAACCACAAAGTGACACAGGAACCGGTGGGAATATTTGTTATCAGTTTGACTTCTTCGGTGTCACTTTCAAGCTCTGACCACATCTCCTCTTTCTCCTGAATGCATGTATTTTAATGGCATTTGTGCTTTATTGACGAACACAACAACACAATAGCCGAAAAGATTGAGTGCAATGAGGATATGACATTCAACAAAGGTCACAAGCTGGATTCAAACCTGTGACATTTTGAGTACACGATATGTGTCTTGGCCTGCTAACCACCAGGACATTACGCTCCACGCTTGTTGACCTTAATCCTGACCGGCAACAACACAGAAGAGGAAGGAAGAGTGGCTGTAGGGTTTTGACCATAAATTTGTAATATGCAATCACGCTTTCCCCCGATAAGGGCCCACATTGTGTTAGGCTGAGATGAGGGTAAGCTGCGTTGACAGAAGAAGGAGCCGGTGGCTGCAGCATAGATCAAAAATTCCCGACCGCAACATGGAAGAATGAGAGTGGACGCCCTGCTATAAATAACCAGTGCTACACACCTTACAGCCATGTGGAGTGGATGAGATTTCACACACATAATCAATAAGTCAAATACGTGGCAGTGTGCCTTCAGCACCCCCGCCTCCCCTGTTGCTCCGTCCATCCCTCCGTGTCTCCGGTTACTCTGTCAGAGCCACTGCCTCCCTCGGCTTCTGTGTCTGTGTGTTTGTGTCACTTCAGTTGAATTCAGTGAAAGCATTCGACATCATCCAGAGTCGTGTTTTATACAAGAATTCACTTTAAATTCTTGCTTTTTTTTTTTTTTTTTGCTTCCTTTGCTAAAACAACTATTAGCCAATATTAGCTTTATATTAAATGTCTGCTACCAACCAGTGTAATAGAGTTCCCCTTTTCAATAGATATCCTTCACGAGCCCATATAACTCTTTTGAAAAAAAAAAGTCTCCCTTGTCCGTTGGTTTTTTTGTTTCCTTTCTCTCTTATATTCACTACCACCTCAGTTGTCTGCTGTCATGGTTCTGACACGCTGAATTGACAAGTGTTCAGAGAGAATAAACAGGAGTAAACTATATTCCAGCTGCAATGTTCACAGTCATTCTTGGCACCATGACGTCCTTGTGATAGAACTGATAAACAGGCATCAAGCTTTTCTGTAGGAACACCTGTAGTCCTGCTTCCTCATGCAGTCAGCCAATCATGTGGCAGCAGAGCAATATGTATATCAGCGGTCCCCAAACCAACGGGCTGCAGTACCAGTACCGGGCCGTGGGTCATTCGGTACCAGGCTGCACAGAAATTATAAAACGTTTTATTTTTTATTTTATTTCCGTCTGCAGGGTGTTTTATTTTGAAAAATGACTAGACCATCTTTCCGTCACTTCCTGCCAAAATGAATAAAAAACGAGCGTCTCTGGAGAGCTTCTTTGAAAACAGGGAGAGACTCAATGCTGAGACCGAAGAAAAAGTGAAAACACATTTAGCAAAAACAAGTAATTTTATTCATTTACGACACTTTTTTAATAGAAAAAAAAAAGCTAATTATTTGTTATGTGTGCAATGACTGGTCTGTAGAAAATTGTCTTGCTTGAAACTGGTCCTGCTGCAAAAAAGGTTGGAGACCGCTGATGTAAATGGTGCAGATTAAGGTCAGAAGCTTCAGTTAATGTTCGTATAATTGTCTGAATTTAGAAAATGTGATTTCGGTGACTTTAACTGTGGGATGATTGCTGGCGGCAGATGTTTTTTTAAGTTCTTCTGAAACTACTGACCTTCTGGGATTTAGAGTCTCTGGTGTTCATGCAGGAAGGTGTGAAAAGCAAAAGTCACCAAGTGAGCAGCAGTTCTGTACACAGAAACGCCTCGTTGATGAGAGAGGTCAAAGGAGAATGGCCAGAGCGTGTGGGGCTGACAAACTACAGTAATTCAGAAATCCACTTTATAACTGTGTTGAACAGAAAAGCATTTCAGAGTGAACAACATGTCCAACCTTGAGGAGGATGGGCTACAACAGAAGAGGCCACGACAGGCTCCACTCCTGCCAGCCAACTATGGAAATCTGGGGCTGCAGTGCACATAGACTCACCAAAACTGGACAGCTGAAGCCTTGAAATCTGTATCCTGGTCTGATGAGTTTCTGTTTCTGCTGAGCAGTAGGTCAGAATCAACAGCAGGAACCCATGGATCCAACTGGCTCATTGTCAACAGTCCTGGCTTCTGCCGCTGGTAGTGTCATGATTTAAGAAATGTTAACTTGGCACTTTAATACACACAATCATGGTTTGAATTCCGTGGTCCAGCTCAGTGTTATTGCTGACCATGTGCCGTCATTTATGGCCACAGATTACCATTTTCTCATGGTTACTTCCAGCAGGCTAGTACACCTTGTCACCAAACAAAACTTGTCCCAGACTGTTTTGAAAGCATGGCGTCCTTGGTCAGCTCACCTGAATCCAAAAGAACACCTAAGAGATAGAGGAATTTGAAACTAACAAATCAGTAGAAATGACGTGATGAATCATGTCAACGTGGAGCAACATCTCAAAGGAAGGTTTCCAACATCGTTTGAAATTCATGACATCAAGAACTGAGGCTGTTTTGACAGCGAATGCGGGCCTGACTCAATATTCGTCTGCTGCTCCTTATTAAAGGCTCAGTGAGAGTATAGATTCGCTTCATCTGTGAGCGGTCATAAGCTTTGGGTCATCGGTGTCACTGGCATTTTAAACATTTGCTGGCTTGGCGGGGGCATACTTTAAAGAACGCTTTTAAAGGTAAAGGTTTCTGTGGTGACAGCAGATTTATGTACATGCTTGTGTCTTTAAAAGCACAGAGACCCACAAACCAACCGGTACTGCTATGGTTGAATAAAACTAGTTTTTTATATTTATTACAACTTCATTGAAAGATATGCACTGTTTCAGTCTAATATAAACTAATATGCTGTAATTGGAGTTATTTGAATGCAGACCAGGCGGCAGACCAGGTAATGATGAGGAGCCCACCTCAGTTAATTACACTGTAATAGTTATGATTCAGATTTTCTAAGCTTGACAGAATACTGCTATATTCATGTTAATCAACTTAAACAAGAAAGCAAAGGATCCATGCATGGACAGCATGGAACTCTCACTCAGGTTATATAAACATTCAAAACTGTGGATTTTTTTTTCTTTTTCTTCAGTGCAGACTCACTTTGCAAATCCACAATGTTCTGAAAGCTTGCTACAAAACACCAACATCAGCATTTAAATTACTACATTTTCTGTTCACTATTTAATATCAGGACGCGCTCAGGAACACGGCGAGAGGTGGTGCCTTACCTCCTTTACCTCCTGTAAACAAACATATTGCTTCAGTAGCAGGTCATTTTATATCCATTTTCCACTCGTCCTACTGTAATGACTCCTTCTATCAGCAGCTAATGGCTGTGGTCTCCAACCAGGCTCATGCGCCCCTTTCTGGACTCGCTAGCAGGGGAGCAGGCAAGCTACATTTCATGCCCTAGTTGTGACTTGTCTTTTGGAGAGAAAAAAAAAAAAAGGGTTACATTTATATATCTCAGGGATCATTGCCATAAAAACATGATGGAGAAAAAAACAGTGAATTTATTATTGACAGAAAGGAAAAGCTATTAAAAAACAGTATTTTCACCAATGGGGCAGCATCTTCAGAGGATATTTTCCTTATGTATTTGTGTGCAATTTAATCCGAATATTGCATTAGAATGTCAGCTCCTCCCTGCTTAATGAGGTCACTGTATTTTGTGAAGATACTGGGATTCTGTGTGTGTGTGTGTGTGTGTGTGCTCAGGGCAAAAGGGTGATTATAAAACACACCCCCTGCCTGAACCATTGGTCTGTTTCCATGGGGAAGTTGAGAGTGCTCTCAAGAAGCATCTCCATCCCATAATAAGGGATAGCGGGCACATTGCCTGACATGGCAGTGATGATGTGGATGATGGGCCCTATTCTTCCTGCGGCTCATTTCCATGGCAATGGGTGAATGAGTTTTTGGTAAGAGAGGGGGGATTAGGCTGGTTGGAGAGTAATTGATGCACATGAAATCCTATTTTTCTCTCTTCTATTTCAATATGTGAACAATGTGAGTCGCACCTGACATTCTTGTGAGCCCCTGAAGTAATTATCCTAATAGACTTTATTCTTCAAGCATGTTTTTTTTTTTTTTTTGCAGAAATTTACAAAGCTGTTAAACAATCCCAAAAAGGCCTAGCGCATAAATGACATGAAAGGATGGTTAGAGGGTAACAATCAATAGCCTAAATATTAGGATGGAAGTCATCCCAGTCAAAGTAATTCTTTGAAAATGAGTTTTAATAAGTGCCTTAAAAGGATGTCAAGCAGTCTTTCTGGCCTTCTCACAGTAAATGGTTTTTCTTGTACCCTGCTGTCTGGCTAAAGGAGCTCAGTCTTGTTCACACTTTAGAAGGGCTAAATTATGAATGTTTCATCACTGTGGTTATATAAATGACCTCCGCTGCTCGTGCACTCACTCTCACACTGCCAGTTTACTTCTTTCTTTTCCTTTTTTCACGCTCCCCCTTTTTCTGCCTCTCCATCACTGTCTCTCTCTCTCTCTCTGTCAAATGACAGTACATTGTGTACTCTGAGTTTCTTTTTCTGTGCCATGGGAACAACCCTTTGGACAACCCAGTCTTTCCATCATGATACTGTAGTTTAAAAAATTGAAAGATTAGCTCAAAGTACAATTTAGTCAATTTATAGTAGAATTTAATACATTAAAAAAATTGCAAACAAGCAGTAATACAAAGAATTAAAGAAAGCAACTGTGAAAGCCTTTTGAGCAGCGTTCTATAATGTCAGCTTACATGCAGAAGCCCCAAACTAACAAATCAGTTTTAAAACATCAGAACATATATTGATCAGTTCATACTGACTTTTTAAAGTGTGTATTAAAGTCAGAAAGTCTGTTATAGAATTATTAGCATTACAATAGTTCCCTTAATCCAACTGAACTTTAATAAAATTATGCAAAACTACACCAGCTCTGTGACACAGTGTCAAAAATATTTGCAATTACAGACAATTAATTAGCGAGTACTACTCCAAGGACAAAAGGAGAAGCAAGAGTGAAATCATTTTCACGGTGAAGCTAGCTGCAGAAGGAGTACAGTCATCCAAATTTCCTTGAGGATCTTCCCATTAAAAAGCATGGTAATTGTAAATTGAACTGTGTGGGGAGCTTTGAAAATGTGCAAATGCATAAATCTTCTAATTAGCCCACATTATACATAAAGGTCATTTTGAATACTTTCAATTCTTGTCACTGTCTTTACTTTTACTGTACTGTTTAGGTAAATGCCTTCATATCTGTTCTTGTCTCTGAGGTCCATATAAACAATACATAATGACCCTTTACAAGTCTTTAGACACAGTTAAAGATTGGTAAGAGAAATATGTTACTTAAATTGTAAATTGAGGCCTTCAAAAACCTTTAAAAGTCTTATTAAAAAGACTTTCAGTAACATATAAGGTGTGGGGTATTTAGGTTTATACTGAAACATAAGATATTATTTGAATGCAAAAGTTCTAACTATTGGCGAGCTTTCATGAGGTTCATAAAACGTAAGATAAATTGCTATTTCATTATTGGAAAAAATATGTTTAGCACAGCTCTATCAATAAATAAATTACATCATGACTGACTGATGATCTCTAAATGGCAACAGAAAGTATTTGAACAGATTCTGATTGTCAGCTCAAGAGGAACCAGTCCGTATGATAAACTACACCTGTGGTTACTCTTGCCAGAGACACCTGTGTGAACTTAAGGGTAACAGACTTTATACATCCACAAAAATTAACTACGACAAGTGAAGTGAGCTCAGAGAAAAGATCAGGCATCATTTGTTTGCACTTGGAAGGACACACAATTTATCAGAGCAGCAAAATCCTCAGTCTTTCATCCTCCACAGTGGGGTACATTGTCAAATAATAATAATGATAATAAAAAAGAGAACTTGCAACTGAGAACAGAAAGCCCTCAAGTAGCACCATAAAGACCAACATAACTAAATGGACTGCATAAATGTGAGTAAAAATCAAGAAAAACGGCAGCAAAAAAAATCACTTCAGACATCGTCAAGAATCACCAGATTCAACTGAGTTCACACAACACTGGAAATTAGTTTGGCTAAAGAGAGAGAATAATGCAGCAGAAGTCATTCATACGCTCAAAGAATAAGAGAGCAAGGATTAAAATTGTTAAAGAACATGCACAGAAAGACAGCAGCTTTTGGAGACGTGTGTGATTTTTCAGATGAGTCCAAATTCTGCCAGAATGTTTATGTGGAAAAAGCCAGAGGAAGAACTCCAACCAGACTGCACTTAGGGTACACTGAAGCATGGAGGTGGAAGCATCAAAGCCTGGGGCTGTTTTTCTTATAGTGGTGTAGGTGAACGTGTAATTACGGATAGATTCACAAATGCTGAACTGTGAATGCAAACTTATAGAAATCAAGCAACAGAAGTGGATCTCTGAGCAGGATAGTGACCAAATCAGACCAGCTGCCTGTGAGAAAA
>NW_007577806.1:66593-68389 GCF_000690725.1 Stegastes partitus | reverse complement strand
AGGCTTATTCACCAACGCACCACCGCCTCTGTCCGTGGTGACACATACTCTCTGAGGATCATATCAAAGCAAACTGTCATAGAGCCGCTTTTATTGAATTAATTTGACCAATGTCCTTCAAAGGTGAGTGTGGGCTCGTCTGACAGAGAGCAATAATGGTGAACTGCTGCAATGAAGAGAGCAGGCGGCCGTAGTAGAGCTCTATTAAGATGGATACTTGTGCTTTCAGAATATATCAGTAATAATTGATATTACTGAATTTGTGAGGTATTTCTTTAAGTTGCCCTCTTGATCTGTGTGACAGAGTCAGAATAAAATGTACAACCCAAATACTGAATAGAAAACTAGCATTGAAATAAATTTAAAAGGACTTCTTTTTTTTTTTAACATGTTTTTTTTTTTTTTTTTACAGCTAATACGAGCTGTACATAACTGCATTGAAAGAAATTGAATAAAATGTGACATGTTACATAGCATTGTAAAGGAGCAATGTTTAGACCTTAATTATGATACATCACTGAGAATAACAACAACCTGAATGAGGTAAAACTGTAGTTGCTGAAACCCAGTTTTGTGGAACGGTGCTGTCACCAGCTGTGGCTAATTAGCATTAATTTCACAAGTTGACAGAATGGTAAACTGTTGTCTGGTTTGTGTGAACTTTTTATACTAGTGACCCCCAATTGTGCTAAATCACCATTCTGACATTACCTTCATTTTCAGAGCGCTAGTTTGAAGCTAGGTGAGTGATTGTATAGAACTAACAGCCGGCAGAACATAAACAGGACTATCCCAAACTTTTGTTAAACACAGCTGATTGGTTCAAGCTAGTTATTTTCATACTGTCTCTCTGGATCAGGATGCCTGGTATTCAGCAGCTTTTAATTTTGAAAGCTACCGTTAGCTCAACAGCTAGAGCACAGATTTGCTATTCGTACCATTCCTGTGCATGACCTTGACCTCAATACTGTAGTTACTGTAGTTGAATTATTATTGAATTTGCCTCATGCAATCTGCTCCTAAGGTGTTGTGTATTATAGCGCTAGATGCAGAGCCATCAATTAGCCTTACTGCTAATTTTTCTGGTATTGTAGCAAAAAAATCTCCTGTGGCCTCATGGTCAGCATGGTCAGCATGGCCTATGGCGGTTAAATGTCCAACTCAAAACATCCAACTTCACAGCAGAAATAAAGATGTTTAGCCTGGTTTAAAATACTGTTAGGTCTCCATAGCTAATTTCTCCATTCTCCATTATGCTTTGTTCAATGTAATCTGCAATACTCACCAGGGGTTTATAGAAATAATCACAATTTAAATCGCAATGGCAACCTTGGTTAGAATAGTTAAAATGACATATTTATGAGTTACTTTCTTCAAACCATTTAGCCCCGGTGGGACTATTTTTACATACTTTTGAGAATAGATCAAAGGCAGGAAAGATGATTAAGGACAAAGAGAGAAAACACAAAGTGATGGAAGGGTGGAGAAGAGCAAAGATGGAGTTGTGTGCCCAGTGAGTGTCTGAAGCCATATTTGATGACTTTCATTCTCTGGGTAAACAAAAACAGAACAGGATGCCAATCAGAATGAGAACAGAGAGAAAAAATAGAAGAAGAGGTACATGCAATAACATATTTAACTCCGGATACTTGTCTTCATTTCTCCTTCCTTCCTCTCAGCGACTAGTCTCCAAGGGGTGAGTGAGGCTGGTTGAATTAAACATTTTCAAGGTGCAGCGCAGAGTTTAAAATGCTGCTGTGTTCCTTTAAGCATGGCCCTTGACCTCTGGTTTAGAT
>NW_007577806.1:58817-65611 GCF_000690725.1 Stegastes partitus | reverse complement strand
AAAGATGCATATATGCAGTAGCACACTTCCAGTTGTAGAATGGAAACAGGAAAATCTCAGGTGATATATAGGATGCATGTCTTCTACTGTTACATCAGGATACACCAAACATGTTCACAAAGAACCCTCACAGTGAACCCTGCCTGGGCTTGAAATTCATTCTTTCACTCCCTGACCTTTCCCTAGGTTTCAAATTGTATATCATCCTCTGTTCCTCTAACACAAAGACACACACATCTCTGTGCCTTCTGAGACAAGACCAGGCAGTGGCTCATGGGAGACCTAGGCATGAAGAACAATTATGGGCTGCTGTAACTGCACGCTCCCCCCTCTGCCACTACCAGCCTCCCACTTGCCCTCTAATCTCCCCTCCACGCTGTCCTCCTCTGTCGCTCCATCTACTGCAGCTCTGCGTCGGCCTCACACTGGGGCTCATTTCCATATATCCATTAGTCCTATATTCTCCCCCCAAATCCTCTTTTTTTCTTCAGTGATGACCTGGTGATACTACACATGCAGCCCCCCTCGTTTGGTCAGTCAGTTTAAAGATTGTCATCACACTTACACATTAAATTAACTCATCAGCAGAAGTCTATTCATTTTCTGTAGGGCTTTTCATCGTATATACCATATGGTATTTACGGCAGTTTCTGACTTGTAAATTAGTGCTCTGGGAGCGTCAGATTTTTGTATACTTCAGTGCATCCGTCCTGCTGCCTAATAATCCCAGAACTCTTTCACTGAAGCCAAGCCTAATTCATACTGTCAAAACATAGTTTTAAACCTCACGCTGCGATCATACAACCATCCTATGTTGCCAGATGACCACCATACGATATATTTAATATGATGCAAACACATCACAACTGTCCTGTCAAACTGTGGCGCAGAGTTTTTCAATGACATTGGTGACGGAGCTACCACTTGTGCGGTCGCTACCACTGGTTGTGCTCAGTGTTTTTTTTTAATGACTACATGGGTACACAAGCTTCTCTCGGCTTTGCCAAGTCTCATTTGGATAAGCAGTGTTCTATAAAATTGAATGGTGCAAATAGCTTTCTTTATTTTGGTTTCTCCACTTCTGTTCCCTCAACAGTTGGGGCAGTCCAAATGGTTTGGAATTGAATTGTACATGGTCTGCATTTATATAGCGCCTATTAACCTTAGCAGTTCTACACAGCACTTATTCACACAAGCAGACACACTCACACTCACAAGACAAGGCAACTTTGGGTTCAGTGTCTTGCCCAATGACACCTGGACATGTAGAAGGGTTGGGAATTAAACCCACCACCTCGCAATTAGTGGACAACCTACTTGACCACCTTAGCCACAGCAATCCACGATTATTATGCACCTTCTGCAAACTTGATTGCAGATTGTGTCTTAGCCCAAATAAAATGGTCTGTCGTGCTGACAGACTGCTTTTTGAACACGATAAAGCTGGTTACAGGCTGAAGTCAGAGTTATGCTTGGTCTGTATAGAGTTTGGAGGGTTTTTTTTATTTTTTATTTACTTTGAACAAAACCAAGAATCCAAGAGTAAAAGTGTAAAGAATGGATTAAAAGTGTGTCGAAGCTCATAGCTGAACTAAAAGCTTCCTAACTGTGATAATAATAATGCATTTACTCCAAGGTCAAGAGCTGGAACACACTGTGTTGAAAGCCTGGATGTTTCATAAGGCCTTGTCAGACATTGCAGGATATTTGACATTGCTGCTTCATCAATCTGTTAAAGTAACGCTATTCTGTCATCCAGACGTTGGTCTCTTTTGCACTAATGCTCCTCACGACTTCATTCAGACATACCCACGACAGTGACAGACAGAGTCACGGTATGTGCGAGACTGGACAGTACATCAAGTGATATATCGTATATGCCCATCTGTTAATGCAACTGCATGCAGTTCACATTTGTGCCAAGCTAAACGTGAAAGATGGCCCCCCTTTAACTTTTTTGGTCATCAGCCAACATCAGCAGCAACATTAAGTGTATTTTTATCTCCTTGCTGATATTATTTTTTTGGTTCATAAAGAGGAGTTTTACCAGTTAAACTCAGAACAGATAAGAAGTTGACAACAGTCCCATTAGTCCAGGAAACAACATCCATAAAACAATTCTGGGAGGATGGCTGCACTAATCATTGGGGTTCAATAAGCTCTGTTTTTTTCAGTGTTTTTTTTCCTTTAAATTTATGCAACCAACAGTAATGATTACTTCCAAGCTACAGTAGCTGAAGTGTTTTGTGAAAGCGGCATGATTTAATTGTTTGATACTTTGTCGCTGCAGGCCAGTGTTTAGCTGTAATTGGGGGTTTATAGAATGGAGCATCATTTAAGTGACTCAGGTCTGAAGTACGTAAGTTTTAAACATGATATCTAAGTTTGTGTTATTGCTACACCATAGTTCCTTTTTGTAGCCGGCCTGTCATGGTCTACCGTCTGTTTGGCTACACCTTTTCTCTTTTTTCTGCTCCGTTCTCTGTAAGTCTTCCTTCAACCCTGTCCTTCCATTTTCATATCTCTCTGCAGGCACTCACTATTCATTATTTCACAAGAATATATTTTCCTTGAATCCGCACATTCAGCACTGCTCCTGCTCATCTCCTCTTCATCCTTCAGAGGTCCTCTTCCTCCTCTCTTTTTAATCTCTTTGCCTTACATCTCTTGCATGTACAGTATCTTTAGTTACCTGGGGTCTTGTTGATCAAGTGAGTAAACAGGTATTTATTTTATTTCACATTTAAACACAGCTTAAGATGACCAAAGGGCTGTACAAAAAACATCAAATCATACTCAGTTTTGTATTCTTTCTCAGCATCTTCACCGCATAGGGCATTGCAGTTTACTGTCTTGTCTGTTTTAGAATCCCTACAAAATAATATCAAGTGTACATAAAAATATTACCCCATAAAGCAAAGCTGGTGCTTCCATTTTCAGCCCTTCGTTGTGTCTGCAGGTATTTCATTCAGGCTGCATAAGGCCCCATTCGCTCGCTAACAAGTTTGTGTGTAGCCTAAAAGGCATGCCTGAGGGCAAAAAAAATCATCTTTAAAATATTCTCCTTGCACTGCATGAAGCTGTTCCTTATGTTTATAGCTCTGAGGGCATAGTAATAAATCAAGATGACTTAGACGAGCATACCAACATTTAGATCTTGTGTCTGAACTATAGTGGCAGGACAGTCAGTCAACAATATTCATGTAGACTAAAATGTAAACAGTAAAATTGAGGAGGGCTAAAACCAAGATTTTGCAAAGTCAGCACAACATAAGTCCGTGGTGATGAAATGACGGCAATGTGTGCAGCAATAGACCCTTCATCAATAGCAGTAGGAAAGGCAGGTGAACCCAGTCCAGGTCAGAGCCCTCACCTCAGCGCAGTGCAGCAGGTTTCGCCCTGGTCGCCCTTTGTGTGCCTCCGGGTTTTACTTGCCATCTTTATATAATGTGCATTGGTGTTTAATTATGCCTTTATCAGTATTTATTTTATTCATGTGCTTAAATATATGTATTTGTGTGTTTTTTAACTGTTGTGTAACATTCCCCATGTACCTTGAAGAATGGGCTAAAACAGTTAAATTCAAAACAATCCCTTGTCTCAAAGTGTTTATTAAAAATTAGTCATTAAAACATATTAATAATAGAAATGACACATGTTGTAGTGATACATTTTTCTGAAATATTACGTAGCCCTACAATACATTCCATATTGATACATTAGTATTAGTGATTTGATTATGTATTAGTCACACAAAAAATGTAATAAGTACTAAATTGTAGCTGTAGTAGTACAGAATTACATACTTCTAAGATTTCTTTTATTTGCAATTATGTATTTTAACTGTGTTTTCCTGGTTCTTTTTACTGCGAGCCAGAAAGGTTGAGAGCCACTAGTGTTATCCTCAAAACTGTGTTGCATTTAATAAGGTTATTATTCGCAATGTACAAATAACTTTATCTATACTAGAAGGCTCAGTTTTGTACTTGAATAAATGCGCTTTTCTCCCACTGTTCAGCAGATTAGATAATGATAACATACACATAGTGCTGTAGGCTAGAACAGACGAGTTATCAGATTAGAACCATTATCACTGCAGCAGAGCTGGGTTATCTGTTAAGAGCTCCGACTGTTACACAATACTTCATAGACTGCAAGTGATTGTTCCACAGTGGCTGTTTGATTCCAGACAGGCTGCTCTCACATGGCCCTCCAACTGTGGCAGCGCTGTCTGTCTTCTTGACTGTATTATTTGAATGTCAAGCAGTGCATTTTGTTTCGGCCTCAGTTCTCTATTCAGAGGATGGAATTTACTGCAACTCTCCACTGGGACTTTTTTTTTTTTTTTCCCCTCTTTCTGTGTGTATTAAAATACCCCCAAAGTCCAGAGCAGTTCTCTCTGTGCTGCCTTAACTTAACTTAATCACAACTTGTTTTTTTTTTTGCAGCAGGAAAGATTCTGTTTGTCTGAGCCATGACGGGTTTTATGTGCTTCACCGAAATTTTCCTGCAGCATTTAAAGAGAATGCAGTTACCTCACAGTATGTGGATAATAATTGCCTCTGCCTTGGTGTGAAGGTTAGCTTGTAATTGACTCCCTTTGTTTGTTTGTGTGTAACCAGCAAATCTGTCCGGCTAATGGCCTGTGTATGTTCCTGCCTCAGACAAAGGAAGAAACACATTGGAATGAGGTGACCTCGTGACCTTTCCTGTGTTTCCAAACTCACAGATCTATAACGAGTGTATGTTGTTATCTCTGACTCACTCGCTCGCATGCAAAATTCAGGAAGCAAGCTCACGCTCCCAGGAGTAAACTCTATCAACCTGTGAAGCCAGTTGCATCGTCACATCATTTTTCAAATAACATTCATCTCCCATACATGCAAGCAGCACACACAAGGGCACAGTTTTGACAGCCATTACACACCCCCTTATTCTTACATACACACACATACACAGAGGGCTGAATTTGGGATTCAGCAGGCGGATATTGCTTTACAGCTGTGATTAGCTGGGTGCGTGAAGAAAGAGGAAGCCGGCAGCCTGCTGATTCGGGCAGCTATTAACTGGCATCGGGGAACATTCGCCTATCTGCGCATACGTCAATTATAAAAATGCGATTACAGCCTTGTAGGAGGGGGAGGATTTGTGTTATCCCCAGCTTTTCCCCTTCTCGCTTGCTTGCTCTCTCTCTCTCTCTCTCTCTCTCGCTCGCTTTCACACACTTTCTCTCTACATCCTGTCCCTTCCCCGAGTGAGGAAAATGTAGTTATGAAATAGGTTTTACCAAGAAAACTCAAAGGAATGTAGTGAGGAGAGCAAGGAGAGAAAAGCTCTGTTTGTCCTTATTGTTTCCCGTAGGCATTTCCATTACCTCCTCGTGGATTGATAATTACATGTAAGCCACATGTAGACAGTCTGTCAGAGGCCCTGGGATATTTCCAGTTGGTCTGATGAACAGTCAGTTGACCAGCAGGCAGGTATGAGCCGACGGACCTCTCAGGATACATGCATCAGGCTCGATTATCACCTCAGTGTCCGAGGTACAAGATACACTAGTGTTGCACAGTTTACCAGTACTAGGAATGTAATACTTTCTCCCTGTTTATTAGTATCAGTATTTAGAGAATGACAGTGTTTTAATAGAAGCTGTATTTCCTGTGAATCGTCCCGATGCCGTGGCTTCGTGTGGTGCAGCGCTCGGCTTTCGCTCTCTGCAGGCATAAGTGGGTGTGCCAACCACTTTTTACTTTTCTTATAGGCACACTGCAGCCTTCATGGTGACAAGAGCTCAGGCACGGCAACCAAAGTAGACCCACAGCATTATTTTGCATCCAGCCAACAGTCATGGCGCAGACAGGCAACTAAAACGTCCAACTATTTCTTTGACAGATAACTTGATTACAGGATTCAAAGAGCGGCAGGTTAGCCTCAAATAGAAGTCAACTGAATGTGATTTATTTTATAACAAGTGCGCTTTTTTCACCATCAGAATGTGACGAGGCGAAGGAGATTATGAGATATAGGAGATAATTGATAACTGTTTAATTTGGTGTTATCTTTTAAACTCCCTGAGCAACGTGTCAAACATTCCTAAATGCAAATGCAGCGTCCACATTGGTAACGTTAACTCACATTACTGCAAGCTGCTAAATATCAGGTGTTCACGGTGTGTGGATCAACCCTAGTTATAAATGTTCCACTTAATTCCTGGAGAAAAGAGCGAGAGTGGTTGATTAAAATGTTCACTGAAGTACTGCTGCACTTATCTCCGCAAGGACGGAACCTTTTCTCAGCAGCAGTGTGACACGTGAAGGTGCAGAGACGTGAACGTGTAAAGAGCTGATCTTAATCACGAGTTCCTGCAGTTCTCGTTGGATGTGAAAATGTATGAGCACAGTGCTACAGTAATTCACTCCTGCTGTTTTATGGCTTCTTTTTCACATCCTCCACTGTCTTGTGTTAACAGGGTCAAAATATTATTTTTTTAATTAATGAAAACACAGCAGACTTTAAGTTTCATGTTGTCTCGTGTTACTCCGTTACTGTTCTTGAAGTTTACGGTTTTTGCTGTGATATCATTTCAGTATCGGTGTTGATATGTCTACACAAGTATTGTATCAAAGTCCGAATTTTTACACAAGTTATTGTAAAATCACACCATGAATAACACTACTGGGTATTAAACCGAATATTTCCACTCGTTTGGTTACTTTTGTAGTGCAAATTCTAATGTTTTTTGACTCAATGGCTGTTGTCTAAAATGTGCTGTAGAAACAATGTCGATTTGACTT
>NW_007577806.1:31176-58336 GCF_000690725.1 Stegastes partitus | reverse complement strand
ATCATCATCATGTCTGCGTGATGTACACAGCAGTCATCTACCTTGTAGTCATTACATTAACAAGTAGGGTTAGCCTACAAAATTAGCAATCTGGTGGTTTGCACAGGATTATGGGATGAGTCAAATTCCTGGCCTGAATTATTGTTTTAGCCTGATATAAGCTAAAGGTTATAACATCATTTTGTGAATACAAGTAAGATAAATAAAAGTAACTTTTTTCTTTCATGTGAAACTGAACCAGGTCTGTGATGTTATTACTGATTATCTGAGTGCAGTGATCTTAGAGAAATCCCACCTCTGTACTCCCAGCACTGAGCTCCTTCACTGGAATCGGGTGCGAAGTGATCTGACTCTAATGAGCTGCTGTCTTTGTAAATCAGACAGTGAATGCAGGCAGGATGCAGCCCCAAAATCCGTGAGAATCACAGTGCACAACACAGTCTTTTAGTAAATGTGATCCTCAGCCTTTAAAATCAAATGATTATCATCATTCTACAATGACTAGTTACTGGAAATACTTTTATTTGTCACAGGTACATATTGTAAACTTCTTTACATTAATATATTTGGTATTTTTAATCAACTATTACAAGATCTTCACCAAATCATTACAATCCTGTGGCCATAATTGTCCCTATTACTGGGGTTTTTGCAAGCAAAGACTTGTGTAGCAACATTTTTTCCCATGCTTTGTAATGATGTTAGAGGAGTGTTAATGAAGCAGTTAGGGACCAAATTGTTCTCCTGGGTGCTGAAAATGTATTTCAGCACCAAATTGCAGCTAAATTCAAAGTTTCACTGTGGGCAGTGCAATGAACACCAGAGAGACTTTCATTTTCATCTAAAGCTGAACCTGCAGACACGACAAGGCAGCACAGCATTTGAGGATCAGTATAGCAAACAGCTCTATTTGAAGCAGAACACCATCTGCATCTAACATACAAAGCCATCTGATCAGTGAGCTCCCTGCTCAAGACAGAGCACCATCAAAGGTTGGCTGGTAGTGCGCTTGAAACAAATCATATCTAGTTGTAAAGCAGGGGAAAAGCAAAGTGGCTAAGTGCTTTTAACAATAAGCACGTAAGATTAATGCATCTGGCAGAAAGCCTGCAGTTAAATCCAGGAATCTTTTAGCTTACTGAAGTTTTTTGACCCAAATGAATCTGTGCTCCCTTCTGTGGAGACACATTGAGCCTCAGCAAGAACCACTAACAGATTTGTTCTTAAAACTAGACATAAATCTGGAAGAAAAAAAAAAACCTACCAGATTCTGCAGCTCTTCTGTCTCCTCCCACTTCATGAGCATTCAAACTCACAAAGCTAAAGTCGAGCTAGTAGTCAACATGAGATTGGGACTTCACCCAGGATTAAAGTTCTCTGTCTAACCCATTGCACCATCCCACCCTACTTGCACTGGAGTTTCTCTTTATACTAGCTTGTGTGATCTTTGTGAAAAGTGCTGTGATTGACTTCTCCTGCCAACAGGCTCCATTTTCTAAACCCTGAAAACGGAGTCAAGTGGTGCAGAAGTCTAGCTTCTTATCTTGAAATACAACATGCTGAAATGCTAGTGTGGAATTTTTGCTCAATAATGCCAAGAAAACCCTGCCTATCCTACCTTTAAGAATTCACCAATTTTCTTGTACTTTTTGGTTGGAATGAAGTCCACACCTTTTGAATAAGTCATGTAAAGATTATCTGCCTTCCTCTACAAGGGCAACAAGCTCATGTGACCTGATATCAGAACACCATCATCTGAATACATTTGTGAAATTAACTAAAGTGGGAAAAAAAAACTGTTGTTAAAATATTATTCACAACAGTTTGATCATTTTAATTGGCAGATTTCAGCTCAGCTACAGTTCAGTGGTCTTTATGCAGATGTTATACATGTCACTTCCTCTTGACCATCCCACATCTTAATGTTGGACCGCTTTGCATTTACAGAGCTTTATTTTATCACCTGACCTAATGCAAGACCATGTCAAGACTGTATTTCTGTCACAGCTTAGCACCTCTTTAATTACACGTTAATGATGGCTGTAATATTAATCTTCTTTTGACTCTTTAGTCGCATTTTTGCTAATAAAAAGCTGCCTTGTATGGCGGCATATCATCCCGGTATCATTAATAGGAACATTAAGTTGTAAGCTGCTGTGAGCTTGAGGAGTAGAGGATGAGGGAGTGAAAGGGCAAAAGAACAAGAGAGGAAGACAGAAGAAAAGAATAGTGATGGTAGAGGAAGAGGGAAGTAAACAACAGAGGGCTGGCCTAGAGGAGGACACAGTGATGAATTATAGTTTGTTGAGAGCAGAACGACGAGGTTCAAGGAGGCGACGAGAACTGAGGTAGAGAACTGGTGACCAGTGACACCTTTTTGCCTGCCTTTGTCTCCTCCTTCCTGTCTTTCTTTTTGTTTATTTGTTTGTTTTTTTTCACCCCTAATTTCCTGCTGTTCCTATCTGGCACTCTCTTTTTTTCTATTCAGTTTTTCCAAGGCAAGCTTTGCTTTTGTTTTTCAGTAAATTAGCACAAATCCTTCAGCACACACACACAGAACCCAGTGTGGTTTTAAAGCCACAGATGGTCTATCAGAGGGGAGTGTATGAGTATTTCAAGCAGTGATGGAAAACCGTTGGGAGAAAGATAGTTGTGTGTGTGTGTGTTTGGCTGTAGAGGTCTATGAATAGCGACGGTGAGGAAAAGGCTGTCAGAGCAGTAATTCAGAGCTCCGGCTGCACCCATCAGCACCAACATTGGGATAGAAGAATGGAGCCTTGTTGAAGAGGCTTTCGATTACACAATGTGCTGCTAGGAGCCCCACAACACATCACACACTATGTGGCTGGTGTGTGTATATGTGTGCGCATGTGCGTTACTATCAATGTAACCGAGAAAGACAAAGAGTAGATGCAGACGTGACGTCCTCAGCCTGAATGTGTCTTCCTTTAGAAGAAACGTTAGGTGCGTTTTACATTCCGTGCCACCTGTTTAGCTTTGGCAGGAAATCCCCTGGATTGCTTTGCCGTTCTTTTGGTACAAATGGAGCTAATGTTTCTGAAGTGTCTGGCAGTCACAGATGGTAGGAAGAGTGAAAGGCTTGGGGAAGTTGTTTAGTTGTAGGCAACTGCCTTTTTGCCAAAAGATGCTGCAGTTTTACAAAACAGGCAGAGTGACATAATCATCTTCACCGTCCCAGAGAATCTAAAAATGTAGGTTGCTCTGGACAAAAGCATCTGCCAAATGAATGTAATATATAATATATATTGGAACATAGAATTCGTGGTTTGGCTTGTATCTTTGGGATCAAGGTTCTTTCAGGATAGCAGGAAAAAAAATTAAGAAAAGCAATAATTACATTTTTGTCGTGCAACATTCAAACACGTGTCATAATTTATAGTGCAACAGCCCTTTTGGTGTTTATGCTATAGCTGGCACCCAACAGCTGGCGCACAGGCAAAGTGTTGGTGGAAATCACACTCTAGGATGTTAGCTCTTGGACTGCATGTATGCAGACAATAATAAACTTCTGTCTGTTCATGTTTGAATCTCAGTAAGTAGTAAACAGAAGTCTGAACTGAACAATCTGTACCGAATGGTTCAGCATAGATATGTGCACCTTCACACACCTAGTATCATGTAATCAATAACACAATAGTGGATGTGAATGGGAAAAATCAGTCCCAGTGGTCGACTAACCCTTTGGAAGCTTAGAATGTTCTTGCATTAGAGCACCAGTTCTCCTTTTTACTCCCAGATGCACAGGATTGTCAGATATATTGACTTATCAAATTAGGAGGAGAACAGATGTTACTAATAACATCAACAATGACTCTGCTCAAGCAATTATAGCAGTATAATGCCGCAATTACTTCCATTTTTTTCTTGCGCTTGTTTGCCATTCTGGATCAATCAGTCAAATCAAGTAGGCCTCCTCTGAAGATACAGCCTCTGCCGCACCAGATTTCCTCTTTGTGTTACTGTCCACTTCATCTCGGCAAGGCAACGCTGACGTGAAGAGAAGCAATGCTTCTACGAAAAACACCCTAGCTTTGTAAAATGTGCTCTTAAGTTGTCTAACTCAGACAGCTGAAGCTTCAATTTAACTTCACTTAGGCTTTTGAAAGCATTTTTGCGCAGAGCAAGGACGGTAGTTTTTTCTGCCATCACTTAAAAGTGCATTATGAATAGACTTTTAATGGTCAATATGAACCGCAGGAATGACTGCAGCAAGCAAAACCTGTTCCAGTCTTTGGGGCATTTTAAATATAGCTTGACATGAAAAAATGTGACCTGCAGATGGGTGACAAATTGAAGGAAAAAGCCAACATACAGTGTCCTAGTAAGGTGTTTGGCCTCTGCTGCCTGCAGCTTCAGTGCTCCTTGGAAGCAATTCTCCAAGTATCTGAACTCTACTGGCAGATTAACACTATTATCCCAAAAGATATTCTGTAACTTATGGTTTGATGATGGTGGTGGAGAGTGCTGCCTTAACAAATAGGATCAAAATCTCCCACAGGTGTTCTGTTGTGCTCAGATCTGGTGACTGTGAAGGTCTCAGTGTATGATTCACATCATTCTATCAAACCACTCATTGACCCCTCGTGCCCTATAGATGGAAGCATTTCCGTCCTGGAAGACACCGCTCCCATCAGGATAAAACTGTTTCATCACAGGATGAAGGTGATCACTCAGAACTACTTTGTATTGATTTGCAATTAGTCTTCCCTTTAAGGGTACACGTGGACCTAAATCATGGATCTGTTATGCTGTAGGGGTCAAGGGTCCGTTTTTTTCTTTAATTTATCACCCATCTGTATCTTTTAACCTCCTTAGTTTAGATGCCTAACATCCCCTGATGGTCATATGGTAGACAGTACGTGTAGTGCATAACTCTGTACAATATTCTGAGCATGAACACTGATAATTTATTGTAAAAGTTTTATTGTGATTCAAACTTCACAACTGTTACATTCCCTTTTATCTTTCACACATTATTGTTTCATGTGTCTAATTTGTATCAGAAGTTCCACTTTTGCGAAAATTCAAGTCAGAATTTATTCAAAATCAAATTAAAATACAACTTACATCACCTAATCCTTAAATAAATTGTGGTTTGTGATTTTTTGTGTGGAGTTTGCATGTTCTCCCCGTGCAGTGTGGGTTCTCTCTGGGTTTTCCGACTTCCTCCCACAATCCAAAAACATGTTGAGGTTAATTGGTGATTCTAAATTATCTGTAGGTGTGAATGAGAGTGTGTTTGGTTGTCTCTCTGTGTAGGCCTGCGATAGACATCGACCTCTCCGGGATGAAACTTGCCTTCAGCCTCAGTCAG
The DNA here is from genome assembly GCF_000690725.1 of Stegastes partitus. Lineage (NCBI taxonomy): Eukaryota > Metazoa > Chordata > Actinopteri > Pomacentridae > Stegastes > Stegastes partitus. The sequence continues at coordinate 53,001 of NW_007577806.1, read as the reverse complement.
CTGGAATAGACTCTAGCCCCCCGCAAACCTATGATAAAGTGGTGCATAGATAATGGATTCATGGATGGATGTTGTTAGCCTTTTAGCCAGGTTAGCTCCTGGAGTTTCTGCTTAGAACCCAACCCACCCTTTTGTTGTATCCAGTCGTCACTAAATTTCACCATGCAGAGTTCAGTCTGGTTCTTTATAGGGCATCAGGTGCCATCATCACACAGCAGACTAGTCTGATGAAGTCACAGACTGATCACAGGACTATAAGGCAGTGTTGCACTTGCACACTGAGAGTTCAGAATTTCAGGTTATTACATGCTGATTGTTGAAAGTGACAGCTTACATGTGTGTGCTTGACTTGAATATTTAAGCCTTATCAATAAAAATATACTGAGTCTTTATTCTGGTTTGTTATGTTTGGGTCTTACTGTCATAGTAGCAATGTCACCATGTTCCCAAATCTAATTACTGTTCTGTCAAATCGAATGGCATTGCGGCTTCTGAAATACCACTACAAAGTCAAAAGTGTAAATTGAAACCAACATTGTAAGGTGCAGACGTCACCGTTTCAGTCATGCCATAGAACCTGAAACCGTACAAACACAAGCACACGTCAGCAAAAAGTTAGTCACCACTTCTTAGTGCAAACTGGATTAAACTTGTCCCACCTCCAGTTTCATTGGTTCACATCCCACATGCTCCACATGTTGCTGCTCCCCTCTCAAATCAGCCTGGATGATTTTCTTATCACAGCGCTTCAGAGCCGGCAGACGCTGCCTTGAGTCACGTCGTCCACCCCACAAGACTTCTCAAAGAAAGAAGCGAAATCACCGGCGATTACTGCTGCTCGGAGGTTTTGAAGTCTGCTGAATGTGGTTTTCAACTTTGCGAACAAGCTTAGCAGCAAATAGGCTTAGCTCTTTGATTGAGTTATGTTATATAGCTCGTTGACATCAGGTGAGGACAGTTTGCTGTCTGCACGTCCTCACCTTCCATTCACTCCTCTATACAGGAGCAAGTGTCATGCTAATTTGCAGTAGCTATTAATAGGAAGCTCCATCCTGCCTCCATCAACACCTGACTCACCTTAACTGGCTCCACTTGAGAGAAAATGCACTGTGAGCGTGTATGTGTGTCTTTTGGCATGACCAGCCATCCATCTCTTCTCCTCATCTCTGTTTATCCCTCCATCCAGCCTCCACCTCCTTTCCTTTCAACTCCTCCTCACCTTCCCTGTCTGTTTGTCCTCCCCACCTTGTTATTTCTCTTCTTCCTTGCCTTCCATTACTTTTACTCTCACACATTCCTTTCCTACTATTCCTTGTGCATCCTTTCCTACCTCCATTATTTCACTTTTTTTCCTCCCCTCTGCAGTTCTTCTTACTTTGGGTTCTCTGCCGTCTCTCCTCCCTCCCTGCAACCTTCCAGTATCTCCACCCTCCTCTCTGCTATACTTTCCTCCCCCATTCAACGGGAGTCAGCAGAGAGAGACAGTGGGGAGCAGAGCTGCCTGCTAAGCAGCAGAGGACAACACACTCACAGTGTGTGTGTGACTAATGTGTAATTTGTGTGTGGATGCAGTGTACTTGTGACACTGGATGCAGTGTATTTATTCACTGGGGAGTGTGTAGCAGGAGCTGCTGTTTATCACACTGTCTCTCCTTATCTTATTCATGAAGTCCAGCAGACTGTCGCCTCCCCCTTTTCTCTCTCCAATGTCTGTCCCATCACTTCACACACACACGCACACGCGCACACACACACACACACACACACACACATACACACACAGACACACATTCTCACACACACCTGTGCAGAGCTCTTAAGCAGGTGTTACTTTTTTGTCAGCTCCATCCATTAGACATAATGGGTGTGTGCCTGAAAGGTTCTTGGTTTTTTTTTTTTTAAATGAAAGGTGCATGTGAGCAACACGGTGTATGTGTCCTGTCTGCAACGGTTCATGTCTACCTCTGTTTGCAGCCGCCTAATTAATGTCATCTGTCTCACTTACTGTGACAATGCGTCTCCTCTATTGTCCCCTCCGTTCTTTTCTCTACTTGCCTGTCCTTTATTCAACTCTTGCTCTTCTACCCCTCACATTTTTACCTCTTCTCACCCTTTCTTCTCTCATCTTTTCTCACCTTGACGTACAGTTAACCATAGGTTTGAGTGAATATTTTCCCAGTCCATCTGCATTTACTAATTGTTGCCTGTACAGTCCTGAGATCAAATGACTGGAAAAAAAAAGAGAGAAGAAAAAAAGTTAAATTTAGCAAATGAATGTTTTTGACATTCCACATGAGCAGTCATAGCCAAAGAAAGTGTTAAAATCTGTCAAGTATCAGAGGGACAGAATGTCTTGTTTGCTCATTCTTTGGCATTTCTGAGTGCTTTCAAAATTTAGTTCTTTCTTTTGTGAAAAGTTGTCATTTTACTTTGTGAAAGTTCTTGTTTGGTTACTTGTGTTTACCTACAAGATTTCAGAACTCAGGTTTGAGATTTGTTTATTTCTTCAACTTCTTTTTTTTTTGTCATTTTGTCTCACAAGTTAAATTCCAGTTCAGACTGTTTTGTTTTTTTTTTTTTGGATTGGTGTTACATTACCATCAGTGACACTTGATAATTTATGCAGATTTTTCACATGAAAAGCCTGACAGAAAAGGAAGAAATCAAGCCCTTTCAAGCCACTACAAGGCTTTTAATGTAAAATATGTCTGCAAGGAACGCTGAGTTTCAGTCACGGCAGCTTGATATTGATTGAAAGAAGTGCAAAGTAAAAGTGATTGGACGTTGTAATTACTGAGAACAGTATTATGGTTAAATAATAAGCGGTGAGGATGACAAATCTGTCGTATTGATGGAATTAGTGCCGTGGAAATGTATGTTATGCTAAATTCGTCGAGAAAAGAGAAAACAAAAAAGGAGCTCAATTTGAATCGGAGGCAATTAAGGTGGCAGCAGGTTAGAAAACATCTCATGGCCTGAAATGTCCTGGTTCTTCTCTTCTGGTTTGGTAAATAGAGGCTTCAGTCACACGTTGAGATTTTACATTACTTTTCATGGTACATGCGGCTGTGAGTTAACAAGAGCAAGAACACTTCATTGTACACCATAAGGCACAGAACATGTTTGGATAAAACTATACATATTTCATGACACTTCTCTTCATCCGCTCTTCCTCTGTGTTTCTGTCTGACAGTCTGGTTCCAGTACAGCACCTGCACAGGTGGACCCCTCCACCTCCTCCTCCGTCTCCTCCTCTACCTCCACCACTACCACCACCAAGGCGGAGGAGAAGAAGCTTTTATCTAAAGACTCCATCCTGTCTCTGTATGCCAGCAGCTCAGTGGGCAGTCAGCCGCAGAGCCAGCAACAGCCGGCTCCAGGACAAGGTAACGCACACTCTCACACAGGCAGCTTTTTTATTAACTCTTTGTTATCCGCGTTAAGGCAGCTGAAGTGGTCCGTCTCTTTCAGCAGCTCTGTATGTTTACATCTTTAAACTCAAGCAAAATTCTGTCTGACAGATGTATTCAGTCCTTCACTTGAATTAATCTGACCTAGAGAGCTACAATGAAAGAAATTATCCAAATCTAAACTTAGAATTGTGATTTTCGATCATAATTTTATTTTTTTTCTGCATAAATCATTTTTGAAATTTACCAAAAATAAACCATTTGGACAAAACAGATCCCATTGAAAATGAAAAAATTCTGCACTTCCGAGAAGTGAAGAGTGACTCAGCTGCAACCAACTGCCATGTGACAAAAATTCAGGCACTCAGCTTAAGTGCAGGACGTTTATCCAGAGCAGAGAAGTCAAAATACTAGTTGGTTAAACAAAAAATCTTTCACTGTTGTATCTAAGATGTTATGAAGTCACTAGCAGCTCTTACTGGTGGACAGCAGCCTCTCTTCTCACCATAAATGTTGTAAACCAGCAAGGTGGAACGCAGGACAGATGACATTTGGTAAAACCCGTGCAGTTTGGCAGTATTTTCAATGAAGACATGAAAACAAGGTTGTACGTAAGCTGTGCCAGAACAACTGGCGTATAACCACTGGGTCGGACCAATAAGTAAACACATTCAGGCACACAGACTTGTTGGTTGGCTGATGGTGATGGTGCTAGCACTGCTAATACCAGCCATACTATCCAAACCAGTAGGACTTTCTTCAGTTGCAGAACTACAACTCCTGAGTGCAAAGGCTTATGGGTGTATTACCTTTTGTAGTTATACTGTTAGAATCTGAGCAGCTCAACCAAAGCTGAAGTTTACAGCCGCAGTGTGTAATAAACTGTACCTCAGCACCAGGTTGCATGTTACCCAGGACGACGATATAGCAGTCAGCTTTGCATTGATTCTCAGCCTTTTCATCTCCTCCAAGTGGCAACAAACGAGGTTGAGCTTCACTTTGTTTTGCCTCATTTAACTTTACTGCGCCCGCATTGCAAACGTGGTTGTTGTGCCTTACCTGCTGTGTAGTCAAAGACCTTATCTTATAGCCATGATGGGTGTGCTGATGTCACAGCAATGACTTCTTGTTAAAACAAATCACCCTATATTCTAAAAGAGACAATCAAACAGAGAGTTCATGCAGTGACCCTCAGTTAGGCTTGTGGTGTTTGGAAGATCAGATTGAGTATTGATGATTGATTGAGTAGCGCTGCTGCTGCATTTAAGGTACGTCTTCAGTTATTGAATAAATCCCTAAAAACTCCAAGTGTATCAAAGTTGCATATTTAGAAATTTTCCCAATGGAAATATTCCATTCCTGCCGTATAATGACTTATGAGTTAATACCCTACACCTTCTTTCTCACGATCTAGAATCCCCAACTCCTGCACTCAACCCTTCCCACTTGCTGCAGCTGAAGCCCACCAGCTCACCCATGACTCTGCTAAAACACTGTTAAACTACTCTGTACTACTCAAGTTGTAACATTGGAGCCAAACATGTTCAAACTGGAAACTGATTGTGAAGAAGAATGAAGGTCCTGGAACACAGGATGCAGCACTGGTGCCATTTTGCTCTAAAACCCATTCATTTCAGTTGCTTCGTGCAACAATGGTATGCCACGCCGGTCGATGAAACAGCCCGCTGTGGTTCAAATTTCAATTTGTTAAACTTAGTATGACCATGCAGCCAATAGAAACAAAGCATCTTGGATGGCATGGAGGGTAAACTGGAGGAAAAGCTGCTACTGCATGTATCTGAATCTGCCGAATTACAGATATGACACAACTTTGCGGTTGTATTGAGACTCAAGAGAGAAAAGCTTTCGTACTACCAAGGCTAGTGCTAATGCTTGCTCCTTAGCACTGGACTAATACATCTTCGCTGTTGAAGTGTTTGCAACAAACTGACAGCCTCCCGCTTGAGAGGATGGTGAAAATTCTACTAATCCCCAGGAGCTGTGTACTGAACCCCGCAGCGAGCGCACCACATACCGCATCCTGTGTGAAAGGCCCTTAATGATACAGAAAACCCATTCTGCAAGTCGACAGGACTGATTCCTTCGGTTAATTACATATGAAGACTGTCCTCAGTACACAGTGGTATCAAGACGGAAATCTTAAGCCGGGGTGTTGACTGCTTTATTTTACTCATCATGCATGTACCAGTATATAAAAGCACCATATGGCCAAGTTGACAAGGCAAAAAACTTTAAAGAGGGGAGGTCTTGTAAGCACCCTGCTTATGCTTTATTTTCCATCTGCCAACCTGACAGCTGCACTGTGTGGTCTGACCCCCTGTCTCCATTGACCATATCATGCTGATAGCGCTGATTCTAGCCTGTGGGTGTGTTTCACTCATTGTGAGTCATGCGTGACCCCAGCTCTTCTTTCCATGTGCCAGATCTGTCTGTACTGAAGCCATCAAATTCACTTGTATATTCAGTAAATGCCTATAATTGCAGATTATTGACTTCCTTGAGGAAGGGCGAGAGAAACTGCTATTCGGGAGATCCAAGCTGTTACTGCAGAAAACGTATCAGTCTGTTTTATGATCACAGCATTTTAGTGCATTTTGTAATAACCAAAATACAAGTTAATGACCACAGCTGTGCCCTAAGATCATTTTTAGAAGTCTTGACAGACATTGAATATAAGACTTTGAAAAACAAATCCAAATCAATGATAATTATGCTGTGCTGAATGTGTAAATAGGCAACTGTTTGCTCACATTTTCTCCGTATTAACTTCATCACAGGATGAAAACGTAGACGATCTGTTTATTGCTAGCCTCACCTCACTCACCCTCACTCACAAGCAGTGGCTGTAAAAAAAAAAGTGTGAATTTGCCCTAGGTGGTGCAAATTGTGAAAAAGTTTGTCTGCATGAGCTGAAAAATATTTTAGTTGGGGCAGAAAGTGTTTATCCTGAGGCTTTGTGTCTGTATTTCATAGATGTACAGAGGGCAGAGGAGAGAGACAGCAGGAAAACAGCACAAACAAGTGGAGTTATGGATGAGTTTTGAGAAAATAGACTGAGCTTTCACCCAGAACCTGCACAAGACTCACTCTGCATGCATTTTTAATGTGTATTTGCTACACAACCACAACTGCACATAGTGGGTCTGTTATTAGAATTTGCATTAAAATTCAGTCCGGCCACACCTTTACAGACACACCCAGAATGAGAATGTCTAGTAAGCAACCTTTTTGGAATGAGACCCAACACCACCGGGAGGCCAAAGCTGTTTCTGCTAGCGTCAGGTCACAATTTGTTTATGCGCTTTCAAGAGTTTAAGCAGAAAGTCCCTTTCAAAATTGATAAGTTTGAATAAATCCTAATTTGTATGTGGTTGAGCAGCTAAAACAATGTGACAATCCTGTTAAAGTTTCTTTAGAAATCTAGAAAACGGTTAAAGAAAATTCTGAAAAATAACCAATGTTTGTATAGCAAGTATACGTGATGTTTTTCCTCTCTTTTATCCCTGCAGTCACCCTGTGACCACTCACAGTAACCTTGTGACTTCTCCCAGGTTGGGAGCCTACTTTTTGAAAATACATCCTATTTTTCCATTGTCACTGCAATAAATGGTATTTGTCGAGGCAAGAATCCTCAGCACTCCTATTTCTTTGAATGTTGAATTTGACAGGCGCATAAAAGCACTGCAATGTGTTGCGCATGTAAAATGTAAACAAACACTACATAATTCGAGTGCCATGAGCTGGAACAGCATACAGTTTAGAAGCACAAGGTTGCGCACTCAGGCATAGGTTTTTGTGCATAAACAGAGGCACACATGTACACACTATTACACACATACATCAGAGGAAAGATGCATCATAAAAATGGAGGAGAGTGAAGACAGATGAAAGGTCAGTGTGCTGAAAAACAGCCAGGTCTACTCCATGCTGCATTTACCAGAGTCCCACTGCAGCAGTAAAAATAGAGATGTGTCTGCAGATTCACTCCCTTCTCACAGTCATTATGTATAAAGACTGAGGTGCCAGGACTGTTTATGTGCGCTCACGTAGGCGGACGTTCATACATACTGTACGTTACACATACATTAACCTGAGCATGTTTGGAGTGTGTGGGAAAGCATTAGTACAACATGTTTGCTGCATGCTGGAGAATAGTAGGCAGCAGATTTATACAGCAGGCACATGTGCATATTGATCATACTGCTGCATGTTTACACTGACGTATAGAGGATTAGGAATTTAAATCAGGATGAAGGGCTTTCTGCTGCCTTATTGTCCTCTCTGAGTCCAAATAAATGCTGATGCAGATCAAAGCCAAAATACCCTTGCCAGACTAATGCCCCAAATCACAGACTTTCATCCGGTGTGTACTCTATGTGTGTGGGGGAACCATGTGTGTGTTTTCTTATTGTAGCAGGATGGATGTCGCTCAAAGTGCAGCTAATAATGAAATGATCAAAATGCCACAATACACAGAAAGCAGACTGTATTACATAGTCTACGGACCATGGATCCATTATTGATCCTATACTGATTTCCACCTATGTAATTTTTACCAGTGAAAGATTTCTAAACTTCAAGACATGATATGAATTGTGCTAAAAGAGGCCATACTCTATAATGATTAGTATCCCAGTGATGAGGCTGTTCATTGTATGGTGTTTGCATGGAGCACAGAGAAAGTTTTCTTTTCTCCCTGCATAAATGATAAATACTCGTATCCCAGTTATTGACTACTGCATGCTATTTGCACATGTGCCTGTGAAGTGTACCACATAAACCAGCAGTTTAATGTGACACCCGCGTAACTGTTAGACTAACCCTAAATTAATTTGACTGTGAATATTGAAAACGAGGCCACTTTGGCTTATAGTGGGCTTAACAGTATTAAATGCTAACATCACATAGCGGATTTGGTTTATCCATCTTACTGCCAGCAATCGGCGACAAGGGTGACAGGAAATATTAAACATGGCCTTTACTTAGACTAGTGATCAGATTGACGCTGCGATGCATTGGACAAGGGAGCACAGGATGAAGATGATTGGGATAAGTTACTGTCTGAGCAGAGCATCCTTTTAGCAGCTGTGTGACAGAGTTGAACTGTTTCGTACAAGCACCAGTGTCGTCAGCCATGAGAGTGGTAATAGTATGTACAAACTAGCTATTTGTGGACATCATTTGAGTGAAGCCACGTCTGTACAGATAGTGAACAGCAGTCAGAAACTGGGATGAGATGTAAACAAAACATGCATCCTTGTTCTTTCACAGTGCTCCAGCGAACCAGGATAAGGCTTTATCCCAATTTTTGAAATTGGGACACGATGAAGATAGTGAAAAACCTGATCATAACCAAGATACTCAAGTCCATGTAAACACAGTCAATAAGGAGGTGGTCTGTACCTTTATTTTCAAGCAGTCAGAATATCTCCTTTGAAGATGCTCATCTCACTGCCTCTTGAGGTCTTCCTGTCCAGAATCGAGTCATGGTGGCATCAGGCTAAGCAAACCCCTCTTTGGCAACATTTTCCACCTCTTCCTTGCTGTTTCCTGCAGTGTTCCCTGGCTAGTTGAGGTTCGTGATCTTGCATTATGTTTTGAGTCTCATCCAGGGTCTCCTCCCAGTTGGTAGCACCTGGAAAACCTTCCGGGGAAGTGACCCAGAAGGCATCCTGATCCCGGAACTGGTTCCTTTTTAACATGAAGGAGCTCTACTTCAAGCTGCTCTGGATGTCTTAGTTCTCACCTCATCTCTAGGCGTAAGCCCATCCAGCCCAGGGACGAAACTCATCTCAGCCTCTTTTATTTGTCATCTCATTCTTTTGTTTTTACCGTATGAAGTAATGTGTCTACGAGAGAAGATCAGCAGGTAGGTTGAACGTTTTGCCCTTCAGCTCAGTCTACACTACAACAGTCCAGAACAGTTACTGCTGACGGTGCACCAGTCCACCTGTCCATCTCACCCTCCATTTTACCCTTAGTGTCGACAAGATCCTGGGACTTTTGAATTCCAGGTCTTGGAACAACAAGTCACTCCCAACCCAGAGGGACCAATTCACTGTTTTTTTGGCAGAACACCATGGTCTTGGACTTGGAGGTGCTGACATCCTGATCCACTTCACAGTCTGCTGCAAACTCTCCCAGTGCCTGATAAAGGTCACGGTCTGATGGAGCCCACAGAACCACGTCGCTTTAAAGAACAGAGAATCAATCCTGAGGTCCCCAAACCGGACAAGCTCCTCACATTCTTGTCTCACAATGTCTGATGCAGTGCTGATGGGCAATTGGGAAACACAGGAGCAGCTGGTGGCCCTCTGGAACACGTCAAAATGTTTTAATGAAATAAAAGTCAAGAATTTGCCTTTTTTTTCCACCGTCATGTCGTTTCATGCTACACTGCGCACAAGTAGTTTTCCACACATCACACTGTTGTGACATGTTGAAGGTGTGACACTTCACACAAATCCCAGTAAGAGCTTGTGACCTGCAGCTCGTCTTCACACGGTTTTCTTCTTCTGCTACTCTCCATTACATGAGCAGTGATGTAATACCACTCTGATATCTTGTTAGGAGAATGAATAGTGAGGGTTCTATTAATCACATAAAAGTAGGAACATTAATGTTGAAGAACATGGTGCCCAGTCTCCTGTGAATCCCCAGTGTGCATGTAGCAAATGTCAGCCCAGCAGAAATGGTGGGAACTACTTTCTTGAGAGATAATTGTGGAATATAAATACATTTAAAGGCTAGAAAAAACGTTGATACTATGAAAAATGGCTTGTGGTACAGTATAATGGAATTTAACGACACAGTCTTTTCCACAGAGAGGGAAATAACAAGATATATTTTAGGACTAGACATTTTCATTGTCACACTGTCAGATATGATTTCTGAGAGTACCTAGTTCCTTCTATGAGAAGTGGTGCACTATGGGTAGCCTTTTCAGTCACTTTCTCGACAGTGTCAGTCAGATCTGAAAGTGTTTCGAATTGGCCGGTTCAATCTGCAGGTGTTTCTGAAGCCTCGTGTAATACATCTGGAAATACATTCATGATGATTAAAAATGACTCTCATGATGTGTTTTGGACGATTCTGTGAGACAGAATTATTCTGATTGTTTCAGCAGCCCGTCAGGAGAGAGTCTGTGACTGATTCACAATATAGGTTGTACATGTTACTGCATTTTAGGTTACATATGATGCCCACAATCAGGTCATCTGCAAGTGATTCAGCACCAGGTTTTCCACAAACATGTGATGCGAGATAGGAGAGAGCTGACCATCATCTGACTGCACTCCAATAGAGTAACTCGCAGTTCTCGGTACCACCGAGAGCCGCCAACCCAAGATTCTTAGTGGACTCTGACTTAGAGCCTTTGAGTCCACAATCCAAAACAGTGGCACCTTGGCAGTGCTGGGGCTTAAACCCCTAACCGTCTAATAAGTATCCCAGAGCCCCAACCACCAAGCCACCACTACCAAGTGATCAGTCTGCAAACTTCGTTGACACCTTTCAAGGCCTTGTTTTTATGGTCTACATTCATACGGAAAACCAAGATCCAGCCTGCTGCCACGATGACCTGACTCACGTAGACAGAAGAAAATGATCAGACGAATGGGTGGTTGCATTTCATATTTTCTTAGACAAGAGAGGAAACTTTACCCAACAGGACAAGCATCAACATGTTTCCGTATCTGCTGGATTACATAGGTGTTGAAAACGTTAAGATTATTATCTTTGGATTTGAATTATGAAAGAAATGTGGGACAAAACTCTGCCTACTTAAATGTTCAGTAAAACGTGCTCAGTACACTGTGTATGTGCTGTTCTTTGTTCCTGCAGGTGTGTACATGGGGCAGCCTCAGATGCAGTTTGCTCCACAGGGCTTTGCCCCAGCGATGGGAGGAGGGGTCCCGCCTACCACCATGATGGGTGGAGGGGCCATGATGTCTGGCATGGCGCTGCCAAACGGGGGCTACATGGGCATGCAGCAGCAGGGCGTGCTGCCAGCCAACCAAGGACAGAACATGTACAACATGCAGCAAGGACAGCAGCAAGGACAGTGGAATATGAGCCAGGTAACACATGGGACTCACACATCTACATATGTATTACCCTTCTTAAGCACATACAGAGGGGTGGTCATTAACTCACTTTATGCAAATTAGAACTCATCTTAACATTGAATTCAGTGGACATAAACTCCAGTTCCTCTGCACATTAATGTTTTAAGGAGCACACTGAAATGTTTACTGTGTTTTTAGTAGACTCTTAAAACTCTCATAAATCAGGTGTGTTTTTCCTCAAGAGTGCACCACCTGTGAGAGTTCACTATCCTTGTCCTAACAGTTGATATATGCTCTTATGGTTGCAATGTTGTGCTTTCTAATTCTGAGCCACTGCAGTAATGACCTCGCCCCTTCAGCCTCTCTAAAAGCCCAAGAGGAGCACTTTTAATCAGCTATTCAATCTTTTCACAACCCTGGTTACTGAATAATAATAATATCATGTTTCCTTATTTTCCGATACTCCGTCAAGTCTCGTTCTCGTCCCTAATATTCAGCTCAGTACAGTGACGTGAATGGTGAGCATGTCATCTTTGATGCAGGATTTTTTAACACCATGTATAATTTAATACCTGTTTCATGATCATACAGACATATTATGACCAACATGATTAGTGCATGAAAGCATTCACGTTTATGTTACTAGTATGTGGCTGTATGTTACTTCATAATATTAATCGTCAATCATTAAATATGACCTGGACGGACAGCAGAAAATAGATGGATCAATTGATGGAAAGATAAACCAATTAGAAAATAAAGTGATTATTTACAATCTATGCATGGATTTTAGATGACATCAGAAGTCTTGAAATATTTATTGCAGGGAGGTGTAGTGTGTATATGATTAAACTACATAGCTTGACCTTTCCCACAATGCTGCTTGCCTGCCTGTGGATGCTAGCATGTCCATGTGATGATGTGTTATTAATGTATCATAAGAAAGAGCAGAACTGGAGCCTTGTAATTATCTTTATTAGGCTTCATATTCATACATATTTAAATAAGCCCTGATCATTTTATAACATATAGGCCTCATGCATATCAAAATAAACAGCAGAAGTTACCACTTAATTATACGATTTGTATTATAACACAAATATTATCATGAGAAGAGGTCAGTTCTGCTGCTTAATCATCTGTTGTTAAAATACCAGCAAATTTCTGCATTGCTGCAAACATAGTTCTGGCGTTACATCCCACTTAGTCTGGAAAATAAACACAAAATAATTGAATTTGCCTTTTATTGCAATGCTTTAAGTTGTAGTCAATTATGCACACAATTATGGAAAGACATCTCTACTGCCAGGATTTTCGAGGGAGATACATGTAAAAACAGAACCTTCTCATAACACATTTTTCTTAACATGCAGGGTAATGTAAAAACTCTACAAGTACTGTCATATTCAATTCAATTTAATTCGATTCAATTTTATTTGTATAGCGCATATTTACAACAACAGTCATCTCATAGCGCTTCACAAAGGCAGAGACAGAAACACCCAACAATCCAAAACATTTGGATTCCCTATAAGCTTCAGCAGTCCGCAACAGTGGGAAGGAACCGAAAACCCCCACAGGGGAAAAAAAAAACCTCCGACAGAACCAGGCTCAGGGAGGGACGGCCATCTGCCTCGACCTATCGACATGTCACATGAATAAAGATCTGGATAGCCAAGACTGTTCTGTTATAACTCCATGTGTGTATGGCTGTGAAATTACCCTGAAAATAGCCTTGGGCTCACAGGGCTAAAGGCCTTTTTTGAGCTAATTGAAATCAATTTGTTCACAATCACTTAGAAACTTAAAACAATGACCAAATTGATTGTACCTGGCATGATTGCACCAATATACAGCATGGAGCCAATATTGTACTAAAATCCAGGCAGTGTTGTCCTGCTGTGTTCTAACAGATGTGATGGAGAGGGAGACTGGCTCTGTATCCCCCACCTCCCTCACCCGTCTCCAGCAGACACAGCACTCTGGGAAAGTATTCACAGAGGAAACTAGCTGTAGTGTAGCTGCAGCAGGTCATTCTGTTCTGTCCTTGTTTTACCTTTTCTGAAGTGCCTCCTCAGCCCCGTTTACACCTGCTGTAAACACACAACCAGTGTCTGTGTCCATTATCAAGGGAACAGCACATGATCACTGGTGTTTTCATGTACACATTTGATTAAGTGGGATTGTTACGATTCCACACACATAGCGGTCGGATCGCCATATGCAAAGAAGGTAGGTGGAGCAGAGCTGAGCTTTAGAACAAGGGAAGCCAAGCTGCTGACTCGGCTTCACTTTTCTTGCAGAGGAGGTCGTCTGTGCAGCAGGAAGAGGAAAAGGTGACCATTTGAATATGCATTTTCCTTCTGCAGATAAGACATCTAGATACAGATCACACATTTACACCTGCTGGAAAAGAGCTCTCATATTTCAAGTACTTAATTTTATTCCAGCTAATGAACCAAACTCGCTAATATTCAGCCACAAATTTGCCTCAAAGGGCTTAAAGTGCATTTGCTCTGCCAATCAGGGGTTTAATTAAACAAGACGTTAATTATGAAGCCCTAGTGCAACCATGACACTGTTAATGACAACATCAGCTGAGTTAAGTTAAAGCTAACAGGATATGTAAGCAGTCTGTTGGTCAGCATCAAGGGAGTCGCTTGGATAAAAAATCATTTTTGACCCATTAGCTTGCAGTAAACTGTCGGTCGAGATGGCAGCTGTGAAAGAAACATTACTGAAAACAGGCAGATGGAGATGCAGTGGAGCATATGTTCGGTTACAACCTAAAACCACGTATGTGCTTCAGAAACATTCTTCACTTTTGGAAAAACAGACACACAGAAACAAAACGTTTCACTGTAGTGCCTGATGTATGTTCCTATTCAGTGTTAAAACATCAGAGACAGGCAGTCATGAAAGAACCACTTCTAGAAACAGATTCATTCTTCTGTGGCGTGAACAAAGAATTAATTCTTTTCCAGTACTGAGTCATGAACTGATAGTGTTTCTCGTTTGATTTCAAATCAGGCTTTCCTTAGTTGAGATGAATTTTGAATACATGTAGAAAATCAGGATTAAAAAGTTTATAACTGAGATCAACTAGATTTACAATTAATATTTTGTTCTCCGGATCGTCGTGACTTTTGAGCACACTGGGAGGTGTTCACATGTTTACATATTTTACTGACAGTGTAATATAGGCTGTTACGTTCTCTCCTCTAATACCTTAAGAACTGCCACATCCACCTCCAAAGTGCCTGCTTTGCTTTTGAAAGATGTTTTTAGCATGTCATTTTATCTCAATTCGTTCCCTCATTACCTCTATCTGTTCTGGTGATACGTCACTGGCAGCTGCTCTATTAATATGTAACTATACTGTGTCCTATATTACAACTCCTGAATCTGCTCGTGGAACACGCTGCCTCTATTTGGCCATTTTTTGGTGAGTCATTTATGTGGAGCGTGAGTTTAACTGAGGAGAGTCATGCAAACTCTCTCGGCCATGGACTGTCCAATGATTGTAATGCCCTTAATTATGAATGTCTTTAAGCTTTAGTACAATTTAAACATGCGAGTTATATAAAAATTCATCCTCTGTGCTGTTGTTGTGAACGGGGAAATCAGCTGTAGAGACCAAAGTTTTTTGATATCAGGCTGTTGTTTCTGCTGTGAAGTTTGACATCTGAAGCTCATGCTGATGTTAAACTTAGCTTGGTTAACGCAGGTCGAAGCAGAGTGTGTGTCAGCAGAGAGCAGGTCTAGCAGCAAACAAGGACTGGCAACACTCTGATTATAAATGCCTCTCAAAATTAAAACAGTATCAACAGTGCTTGTTGCTATAAGTTTATTGCAACTTTAATTGACTAGATTAATTAAGTTGGTACAACAATGAACAAAGTGCAAGTTCCTCCCACTAATAGATGTTTTATATAACATGCATGCTACTTTATGAACCAGTTAAAATCATTATGTCTGAAGTCAGCGCTGAGCTAACATTAGCAATGTTACAGCTACTATAGCGTTCTACATAGAAGAGCTGGACACCTTCTCACCGAGGGACCACACCACGAAGCGACACCTGTCAACATGTTGACATTCTGTTCTCTGAGTATTCAGTCGTAATTACTATGTTACTACATGACTACATGAGGACTTGGTAGTTATAGGTCAGAGCACACCCATCTTCAAACTGAATCTTCATTGTTATCCTACAAACTACACACCTGTGCAGTTATGACACCTGCCCAAGCAGTAGTTCCCGCTACAGTGGGTGTCTCCTGTACCACAGTGTGTCGTGATGAGACACACAGACTCATGTTTATTTTATTTTTTCTTCAGATTCATATTGTGCTATGAATCTGCTTCTTACATAAGTGTCATTGATTAGCTGATGGAAAAACCTTGCTGAAGCATTGTATTATTCCTGTGTTTCATACATTTTTAATGACTCATTGATTATTGGCTGTTAACAAGGTCAGGTGGCATTCAAGGAAAAAATGTGTATCATGAATAAGAAAAAAGTGTTCTCGCAGGTTGATTATTTTTTGTTACCGCTGCAGATTCCTGGTTTAAAATGATCCTATGTGTTTGAGTAGTGGTAAAATAATGTGAAATGCACCAACTGACTGACGAGCTGCATCTGGATCAGACCTTCTCCTCCATATGTTCACGTGTGTGTGTGTGTGTGTGTGTCTGTGTGTGTGTGTGTGTATATGTGTGTGTGGTTGCACTCACCACTCAAAAGTCTTGTCAGCATCCTAATGACAGGGGAGGTTAATGAGAGATCATAAATCACCACTGAAACACACACATGGTTTATGACTACATTTGTGGGCTCATTGATTAACACAGTGCAGTCTGTAACCTCGTACCCTAACCTTGACCATCACCAATAAATACATCACCCCGACCAAGACCAAACCTAAACCTGATTCTGAGCTGAACCCCCAAACCGTCAGTGTGAACCGTCAAATAACACTTTGAGATTCTGTGCCAGAGTGAGGAGTGACCAAAATTTCCTCACAAACATAGATGTAGGAGAGCACACACACACACACACACACACACACACACACACACACACATACACACACACACACACACACGCACGCACACTCACCTACATACCTACACACTGCTCTCAGATGACCAGATAAGTGAGCAGCGCTGCACCAAAGCACATTCATAATAGATAAGACAGAATGGAAGGAGGAGAGTGAGTGAGGGGATGTGGATGGGGGTGAGGAATTGGGAAGTGCGCTGGGAGGAAGGGGGAGGCTGTAGGGGGAGAGGGCAGGGAGCAGGGGAAGCCTTTAAGAGCAGAGGCGAAGGTAAAGATGGTGGATGAAGGATGGAGAGGACCCATCCCCCCCAGCTCTGACTCGATCTGTTTCAGCTCTCATGGATTCAAACACTGACTCCCTCCCTCCCCATTCTCTCTCTCCCTCCCTCCCTCCCTCCTCTCTCTCGCTCTTCTCACTCAGATGACCCAGCAGATGTCAGGCATGGCTCTGAGCGGTGGAGGGCCGACGCCTGGCACTTTCAACCAGTCAGGCGCCCCCTCGGCCGGTTGGCCCGCTGCTCCACCGCCAGCCTCAGGCCAGACCCTCAGCACCCAGCTGTGGAAGTGACGACGACGACGGGCTCCAGGGGAGGAGTTGGAGGTGGCGGGGGGCAGTGGAGGGCAGTCACGTGGCCGTAAAACAGCCAAGTTTACTCCCAACCCACCCGTCTCCTCACAGCTCCGAATAAAGAACGCACAGCGGGGGCAGTTTGACTGCCCGAAGCGCCCCTCCCAAACCCAACACACCTTCACCGTGGTTCCTTTAAAAAGCCAAGACGGCATCACAGTGGACGGAGTGAGAAAAAAAAAAAAAAAAACGACTGGCAGCTGTTGTCTCGCGTCTTTATTTAACTCTCCTCTTCTTTTTCGGTTTCCTTTTGTTGTTGTCGTCTGAAGAAAGAGACAAAAACAGCAGAGCAGGCAGAGCAGAACGCTGCTGGACCAACATCAAGTGTCTGTGATACTAATATTATATCATTACCAAAATGGATAGTTAGTGAATAGTCTTTCAGTACTTACAGTAGATATGGCTATCTTGTGGTTGGTCTATGCTACCCTGTCCTCACCCCTCTCTCTCTCTGCAGTGCTTATTGTAACCCCCTCTCCCTCCCTCTCTCCCTCTGTAGGGCGAGCAGAGCCTCGCAGCAGATAATTGTCAGAGCAGTACTGTAGTTATGTGAAAATGATGTGAACCTCCCGCTTTTTCAGAGCCACAGGAGAGAAGTTGATGCTTCCACTCTGGACAGCCTCGTGTGGTTTGAGTTTATTCATCTCGTGACGCTCCACTGGGGGAAATGAAGCGGAGACGAGGCTCTCCTGCGAAGTTTAACTCTGCTAAATGAGGTCTGACTGACATGGGTTTAAAGCTGCTTATATAGTACGTGTTACTTTGCACTGTCAGTCACCGAGTTCAATTATTTTCCCACAAAGACTTCCAAACTAATAAGTCAAGCAATGTCTTATTACAATCGCTGCAGGTTCAGTTTATTCCCACAGCAGCCAGCGTACTGATTATATTCACCAGTGGTTTCCAATTGCAGGGCTGGAACCCCCCTGGGTTCACAGTACATCTGAGAGTTTATTGGAACAGATATTAAGAAACAAAACGCACATTAGCAGGACAAATTTATTTTTTTCGTTTTAAAGCTTGGTTTTTGTTTTGAAATACTGTGGTTTTAACTTGAGGAAGAGAAAAAAAAAAACAAAGACCTGCATCACTCGCAGGGCTTTGTTCTGCATATTTAAAAACTATTGGATGTTTCATACAGCTGCAGTAATTAGATAATTTGTCGTGTATGCTTATTCACGCTCTTGCTGAGAGTAAAATGGGAAAAAAATACTCTCATGTTGTGTTAAATTAGGAGCTGAAGCTGGGAGACAATTAGCTTAGCTTAGCATAAAGATTGGAATAAGGGGGAACAGCCAGCCGAGTTCTGTGTAATATTTATCACAAAGTTGTACGCAAACAGAAATGTAAAAACAAAATGTGGTTCACTGAGAAATAGTTCCACGTGCACGTAAAAACTTTTACATTTCTGATTGTGTCTCAGCTAATCATCAAAGTACTGTATGTGTTAGCGGGTTTAAGAGATGTTTTATCTTTTTAATTGTATTTAGAGACTTGAGCTGCAACTAACAGTTAAATCTAATGTCAAATAATCTGTTGATTATTTTCTCAATTAGCTGTTTGGTCCATAAAATGGTCAAAGGTGTCGACCAGTGTTCCCACAGTCAGAAGATATTCCAGCCAGAAAATGTTCACTTTGACAAAGCTTGAGTCAGAGAATTTAGACTTTTTTTCTTATCCTAATCTGTTATTAAAGAAAGTGGCGATTATTTTAACAGTTGACCATTGATCAATGAATTGATTAATTGTTGCAGCTCTCTGACTTGCTGTTTTCCCACTGGCTGCTTCTAGTTTTTATGCTAAGCTAACTTAGTAGCTACCAGGTGCTAGCTCCATAGCTAACGCACAGACGTTTCCCAACATGTTGGTTTAACTCGAGCGTGCTCGTGCTCACTGACTGATCTGCTTCCGCTCATTGTGTTTCTCGATCACCAAGCAGCTGCCTCGATAGCATCAGCTGTATGAACTACATGGCAGGGAAAGACGAAAAGTAATAATCGCACACTCTTTACTTTCATAGCTTCATCTCCCACCACGCAGACGTACATCTCATTACCAGAAACACACAAGTGCAGCTCAGAGTCCTTTTTAGGTCTAACCATTTTACCGACAGACAAATTTGCTGAAAACTGCACTACTCGGCACAGTGTGCAGCTAACGAAGCCAGTTATCTGTCATGTTATATTTGGGCTTAAAACACCCTTTTCTAATCGTTCCGTTTTTATTATGTAGACATGTTCCACACAGTGTGAAATAAAAGCTCTAATTAATTCCCTCTATTGCCAGCCCAGTCACAATTAGAGATGCTTTTGCTTAAAAACGGTCAGAAGTCAAAAAAGGTTCAGAACACTACATTATTCAGTGTGTGTACTTTTATCAGCAGATTAATATTTTGGTTCAACCCTGTTTTTTTAAACTGCCTGCTGGTTAAAAACAACCCAAAACTCCAAATGTCAAGGATTCCCTTAAAGTGTCAGTAATTGCTGGGCGGGCCCCGGGTCCTCTGGGTGTCTTTGGTGGACCCGCTGTGATGTTTGGAAGTGTTTTAAAACCAAACGAGCTGGGTTGAGTGGAAACTGGACTCCGACCCAGTTGAGACATTCCTCGCTGTTGAAATGAGCCATTCCCACCCCTGCCAACCGCACCCCCCCCCCCCCCCACGCTGTTGAAATGAGCCATTCCCACCCCCGCCAACCGCACCCCCCCCGAGGCAAATTAAAGCGCTACTTGAATCACAGCGGTTTGTCTTTACTGCACTTTATATAGCAGAGCAGGTGCTGCATCTCGCGCTGTGTTGTGGTTTCATGTCTCAGATGGCTGTCAGGGAGCAGCGGAGATGAGCAAACTGTCAGTTTGCTTCCTGCTGCCGGGTCGGAAATCCAACTCTTTATTTAAAATTCTGGACCAGTGTGACACCCACAGTGTTTCTCCTTCCATATATGACGCTATATCTGTATGTTCTGCCATCCGCCATCTTTATTGTGGTGTTTTGTTGTGTGCAGTACAAGAGAAGCACAGTTACTCTACAGTAAATAAACCTGGACGACCAATCAGAGGGCTAGACTGGCAGGACAATGAAGAGGACTGGACAGTGCTGAAAGAGGGGGACCTGTATGAAAATCCTGGATGGGTCCCATCATCACTGTCCAGCTCTTGTAAGAACAGACGAGCAAAACACACATCCACACTCATATGCACACAGATCACACTGCCGAGCGCCGAAGCAGAGATTCATGTCCGTATACACAGGGTCCCTCTGCCATGCAATAACTGTAGCACTCTGTTGTGTGTGAGCAACACGTAAAAATATTCAATAAATCCACGATGTCCTCCAGGTTTATTTCCAGTGTGTTTACATTTTCTGGTGCCTAGTACAGAGAAAAAAAGTGGTTTTCGTGCATTAAAACCGTAAATATACAGGAATTTTTCTGTGTTCATCTTTGTCCAATGACTCTGAAAGTACTGTTTTATCTTTGGAGATTTTAGTTTGTTTGCTCCTTTTTTTTCTGTTCCTGTTTACAGGAGGGTCATTTGGAATAAAGGCTGTTGAATCCTGGATTTCATCCTGGTTTTATCTCCTCTGTGAACATCAAACATCATCACACGTTCACTCCACTCTAAATTTCAGTGCTCAGGACAATACTGCTGTCAGGAAAAAGGTTCTCCACATAGTCGAGCTGTGAACATAGAAGCCTCTATGATGTGCTGTTTACATACTTTTCATTCCCTGGCTGGCAGGTGCGTTTTCTTTGTTGTCGGCTCACAGACTCTACATTATTGATGGCAGCTTGTCAGGAATCATGTTATTTGTTGCTTGATGTTGGATACTTCCCATCCTGATCACATACTTCACATACATACAGAATGAGAGGAGCCCAAAGGTCGCTCCACTTCATGAGATATACATATGGTCAGTGCAGGTTGATCCAAAGGAAAATCAAATAGCATTTAGGCATCAATTAACCATTACAGCACTGACTGAGAGACATTCATGTGAATCACTGAAGCAAAGAAGACCAGAGTTGGCTGTTTCTGTCCCCATCTGATTGGCATTTTATGGGTATGAGGCTCAGTGAAGAAATGAAGAAGATGTTGTTCTTCTAGAACACACTGAGCTAAAACTTTAATGAAAAAAAGGGCTAAAAAGCTGAAAGAAAATCCCCTCCTGCATTTTAATTCCCCTAGTGAAAGCTGTGTGGGGTTAAGGGAACAATTGTAATTATTCAGTGATTTGGGAAATACACTTAACTTGTCTTCACTCCAAGAGAGTTTTGAAAAATGTGTGTTTTAAGCACGGACCTGGAGTTACAATACTGTTAGCCTCGCTTAGCGTAAGGACTGGCAGAAGAGGACAACAGCCTCTACAGGTAAAAATACATCAATGAACACCTTTAAAGCTAAGAAACACATGGGGGATCTGGCACGTTTAGATATTTGTAGTATTTCTGTTGCATATTATGTTGCAAAAATAGCAACTAAACTGCTCCCTCAACCAAAACCTGTTTTTGTTTTTATATTTCTGGTTACATGAGATAAAATGCAGCGTACAACAAAAGTGCGTGTTCAGTCAAATGATTCCAAATTTCGTCTCCTCTCAATAATTGGCTCAGTTCTCAGTTGAACGACAGGCTCTGA
>NW_007577806.1:28323-29846 GCF_000690725.1 Stegastes partitus | reverse complement strand
AATGTTGTATACTGTACTGCAGTTTTAAAGGTGTGTAGAGTTATTTTTAATGTCATATTTAGTTTAACATTATTTCCCCCCTTCTGCCAGTCTTTACGCACAGCTCGCTTTATGCTAACTGCATCCTGATACCAGCTCCCTACTTAATGCACAGGCTTGACATTTGTATCAATCTTATCACACTCATAAATAGAAAGCAAACAAGCAGATTTCACAAAACGTCCTTTGACTTTGGGAAAATGTCGACATTTCGATATTACAGTCATAAAATAGGTACCCATTATCTGGACCACGAGCCTTCCTTCTATGGTAATTATATCACGGTGCCACAGTTAATTTGACAGTGATGTATTAATAATTAAAAACGACATTAATGATTCAAAATGACTCACATGGCACTTTTCAGTTCAGCACATGATATTTTACATTTAGACTTTAGTTTTTACATCAGCAAGCTGTGGATGGAGGGAGCCGACAGTCCTAGTCATCCCCAGTTCGTCAAACAAACATATTCTGTGCCGTCCGGTTCTCACGAAGCAACGTTAGACGGGCAGCCAGGAGTCTTGAATCATGCAGCTCCTCAGAGTCTGTGTCCTTCATGAACAGATTGTATTAACCCGATGAGGAGAGAAAGCAGGGCGCTATCGTTAGTCTCAGCCAAGGGATGATGGGCAGCTGCAATCACACCTCGATGACCACGGTGTCCTTTCGATGTTTGGGCTCATTTGCGAGGTGCGGTTTCTCTGTGCGAGTGTGCCAAACCAGCACCTGAAAGAGAGAAGAAGAAGAATGAGAAGATGTGCAGACAGCTGAAACACTGGGCGATAAAAATAAAATAAAATAAAAGAATGACGAGGCTGTTGTGCTGGGATTAATACAGCTGTACTGATACCATGTAAAACCCAAGGCTTAGCTTGATATCTGTGGGATTAAAGCTGTTGATCCCTGATATTTTGTACCCAAGAATTTTTGGGTCAGTGTAGAAAAATGTCTGAAAAGCTTTTAGAAGATCAGGAGGTATGATCATTTTAATCCCAACATCTCTGTTGGTGATAATGACGTTGTTATCAATTAAATTAAAGTTTCCCAGCGTTTCAGTTTAACCTCCTGCAGAAGATTTAAGTTTTTAGGTCCAGGTCTCCATCTTTATGTGTTTCATTTCACATGCACCAAATATGCAGGTGATGGAATACACACTCCTCCAAATAGACTGAAGCCAAAAGCCATGAAAACGGCAACGGATGGCAAAGAAACAGTGTTTTTTGAACTATGGGCCTTACAGTTGTTTTAAACATCCATCCATCCATCCATCCATTATCTGTACACCGCTTTATCCTCACTAGGGTCATGGAGTCTATCCCAGCCGACTTAGGGCCAAAGCAGGAGACACCCTGGACAGGTCACCAGTCTATCACAGGGCTACACTTAGAGACAGACAACCAAACACACTCACATTCACACCTACGGACAATTTAGAATCACCAATTAACCTCAACATAGTTTTGGACTGTGTGGGAGGAAGC
>NW_007577806.1:0-28255 GCF_000690725.1 Stegastes partitus | reverse complement strand
ACTTGTTTATTAGATGTCAAGAATGAACACTACGTAAACACCAGTGGTGAAAGAGATGGAAGCAATCATGATCAGATGTCAGCTACTTACGTTTAGCTGGATGAGTGAACGACGGCCAACAGTTAAATTATTAGTCGAGCTGTGGATTGTAGATTTCACGCACAGTTTACTGTGACTGTCTTAAGCACTGATTGTACTCCAGTGTTGATGTGTACATGGACACCTACAGACAGACTTTTCTTGTCCGCCTCATGGAGACTCCGCTACATTCATGTTCATCAGTTGACAGTCAGTCAGTTGTATCCACGTATCCCACTCGTACACACTACGTACACTACTTCCTTTGTAGCATATTTGCCGTACAGACACACATTTTGGGCTGCACTTGAATATCTGTCAAGGGTTTTTATGTCACGTAGACCTCTGTGTACTTTTAGACATGGACAGTGGAAACATCAGTGTCCCAGTGGTCACTACAATGAAAAACATCCCTTGCAGCACAAACAGCTTTTCTTCACACACGACCACTACAACTGTTAACACATCGAACTTCAAATAGGGTTGGTTTTTACAGTTTCTGTTAGTAACTTTTAATCCATGGGGATATTCTATTTGCAGTGTCTATGAGTGGGAGCATGTGGACAGGGCCAGCAAGAGAAAAAAATATTCCACATGTGCAGCAGGCTTCACAACGCAGAAGCAACCCTGTAAGCTAACACATTTTCGGCTCATTTGCGAGGTAAACAATTGTCTTTGAAATGACTCCATCTTGGAGTCCAATACCCAGGTCCTGTAGTGCATCCACACAGAAAGACTTTGTGGTTCCTTTTTGAATAGCTGTACTTGGTGTAGTTTAACACAAACAGTTTGCCTGTACAATGAAGAATAATTACAAAGACTTGATAATCTGCCCAACTTCTTTCCTGTCAGATTGTCATGTGTTTCCAGCAGAGTTCTTCACAGAGCACAGACCTGGATATCAAATCCCAATAGAAGCGGCAGTAACGAGACCCAACCTAGAAACACATCTGACATGAACCAGTCCACAGTGTGATGTTTCACCTCTTACTGAGTAGAAAAGACAAGGACAGTTTTACTGCGTTTCATTATCTGTCCTCCATCGATACAGGTTTTTTTTTTCCCCCTCCTGTGATAGTAATTTCATGTGATCAGAGCTGATAACAAGTCACTTAAGAGCCTCTTGGGCATCAGACATATTGACACCAAGATCTGAGACTTCAGTGCAGGTTTTACAGACATAGATCAGAGGTGGCCGGTATCAATAAAAGCCCCATATATTGGTCTACAGTCAGCGGGGCAGTTGTATTCCCCTCACTGGAAACACTTTTTGCACAACAGGCTTCATTCTTTGATGATGATCTGATGAAATATCTGTCAAATGAAAGACGCTGCAGTATTCTTAGTAACACAGACTGCGTAGCATCCTCCTGCTGATGAATTTCATGCTCGCCAGTCTGCCAGGAGGGATTCCACACGCAGGAAACAGTCTGACACCTTCCGAAATGGATCAAATCAAAAGCAGCGCGCACCTCGCTGCAGCTGTTTGTCTTGTGGTTGCAGCCAATTTCACAGCAATATATAAGTGAGAAAACACTGCAATGAATGCAAAGATCAATATTTCATTCCTCGTAAACTCAAGTGAGGTTTTTTTGCAGTGGGTTTTTTTTTTTTCTTTATATAATGAGCCTATAATTCAAGTGCGTCCAAAAACTGCACACACACACAGACTTACAGCGGCATGATTTATTGCTGGCTGTGGACACTGACGTTGTTTCTGGGCTTCTTCAGGTGGAACATGTCACTTTCTGTACACTGTGCTGCTAATTGGCCCACTTTGCATATCTAACGAGGCTAATGTAGCAGCCACTAAAGCGGCGCTCCAGAGCTGTGGGGAAAATGGTGTTTGAGTGTGAGCGCTCACACCAATTATGCAGTCAGAGTGCCCTCCCCGTTCCCCTGGACTCGCCGTCTCTTCCTCCCAGTTTGCTCTCTATTTTCTTCATTCATCACGTTCACTTTTTCTCTCATGGCCTTGCTCCGGTTTTTACTTCTCAGTCCTCTCTCCTGCTCTGGCTTTCTCTTCCTCCCTCAGGCAACTTGGAGACAAAAAGCTTTGCTGGGTTAGTGTTTTTTTTATTTTTTATTTTTGCCTTGATAGCGTAATAACAGGACAGGCCTGTTTCTTCCCATCAGACAGAAGAATTTGTAGAGAAGCAGTTTTACCTTAAGATACATTTTGAATGACTGTGTTTAATTTCTATTTTGCTCCTTGTATGGGCCTATAGTCACACTGAATGTAGTGTTTAGGCAATGTGTGTGTGTGCTTGTGTCTATTTATACACACACACACACACACACACACACATGCATATATAACTACATTTTTGAAAATAATCTTTTAAATGTTATTTTTAAAGAGCAGTTCCACTGAGCAGGTTCCACAGTGCCAATGGAGATGTCATTTTAAATCACCTGAGACACATCCTGTTTCTAACTGTCTGCCAAAAATCTTGAAGTTTTGTAAGGGTTGGTTCTGGTCAGCGAGTGGCCCCGTTTAGCAGCGAAAAACCATTAGGTTCAGGAAAGCTAATGGTTCCATTTAGGTGCCAAGTCAACTAATTTTAGTTCCGACTCTACTCTGTCCTTAATGAGCCTGGTTCTGATGACCTAACGATGCAGTTATCAGCTAAAGTCATTGAGATGAATGATTATCTTCGATACCATAACCATTTCTGTCAGGTTGGCTCATGAAGTTTAACGACAACAACTGCTAACGGCTTAGTTTTACAGACATTAGCTGTTGGGTTTTGGTTAGCTAACAGTCGGCTGAAATAATTCAGGTTAGCGAGCGGTGTGATTCCATCCATCCATCCATCATCTATAATCTATACACCGCTTACTCCTCACTAGGGTCATGGGGGGCTGGAGTCTATCCCAGCTGACTGAGGATGAAGGCAGGGGACACCCTGGACAGGTCACCAGTCTATCACAGGGCTGAGCGGTGTGATTCAACCTAGCTAATGGTTCCATTTAGGAATGAAATCATTTTAGTTCAGTTCAGGCTTTACTCTGCCTCTAAAGGATCTGTATCTGGTTAGTTCAGCTGATTATCAGTTGAGGTTAGCTAAAGGTTGCCTTTTCTGGTTAAATAGTTGATTCCGGTTAGCTAATTGATCCTCTTAGACCCTAAACAGTTCTGGTTTATGAAGGGTTCGGTTTATCAACTACACTAGTGTGGTTTAAGATAGCTAATGGCTAAGTTGCAACTACACCAGTTTGGTTCAGGTTAGCTAATGGTTCAGTTTAGGAACTAAAGCAGTGCAGGTAATGAGCTTCCTGTTTCAACACGATCTGATGACTTTACCGAGCTCTGGACTGATGTCTCGAGTCTTTTGTAAAATGTGTACTTCATTGTTGTACTTCATTTATAAGTCTGTTTTTTTAGCACTACTGCTCCTCTTATGTCCAACCAAAGACACAGAGGAGGATTTTCCAGCCCTTCTTACCGTGGGCTGTATCAAAATGTCCCCGACCACCCCAGTGCTACACAAACAACCACCACCTGAAGCCCCACAGCTGGAGCTGGACCAGCTCCTGGAGGTCAGAAAGAGGAGCACCAACAGTTGTAGACCACCAAAATGCAGAATGAGGACAAAAATCTCAGAGATTGTTGCTTCATTCAGCACGAGAAGAAAGGTGAGGCCAGAGAAAGCTTCTACAAGGAGGCAGAAGCGCAACACGCTGGATGAACAGATGGAGACCAACAAACTGATTGATGAGGTCTCCATCCAGAGCGAGGATACGTCCATGATGCCGCCTCGCATCATGGACGATGTGGACGAGCTGAGGGAGCAGCTGGAACAGAGAGAGACAAGGAAATTCCAGCAGGAGATCAAAGTCTCTCTTAAAAGAGCTGAAAACCTCCGAAGAGACGAGACTTGGATGGCAAAACACAGCACTCCGCAGGAAACTAAAGACCTACAGAAGGAGAAGAAGGCTCTTCAGAAGCAAAAGACAAGAAATGGAGAAGAATACAAAAGTGCAGGGAGCAAAGACTAAAAAAAAAAAAAAAAGCACTTCTGGAGGACAAGAAAGACTTTTGGGAGAATAAAAATGTTCTAGAAGCAAAGACTAAAGAACTCAAGGAGGAGAAAACAGAAATGGAGAAGCTTCCATCTCTCTCATCTTCACCACTCAATCCTCCCTCCAGTATCACTCCACCCTCATCCCTTCTTCACTACACCTTACCGATATTACTCCTTTCCTCTGTCTCTCCCCACCACACCTCCTTGCATCTCCCTTCCTTAAAAAATCCATGAAAATCATTTTTAGTTGTTAAAAGTCAAACAAACATGATCAACCTAATTTATGCATGTTTCTGCTTCTTTGTAGAAACACTTCAGCAAAACCAGACAGAAGCAATACGTTCACAACATTACATGTGAGCGTGTGAAAACAAATAGTAGCTGCTGGATGTAACTCCAGTTCTATGAGTCCGTACATTTAATCAGTCCATCAAGTGTCCAGTTGTCCTGTAATCAGACTGACTGACGTTATTCTATTAGCAGCACAGAATGGAGGGAGCTACTGAGCCATGCTATAATCATGACACTGGCAGGACAAAGTGTGAACTTGTTTTTGATTCAAAGATGAAAAAATTGCAAATGAAAGTAAGGCTGCCTGCTTTTTAGAAACACAGTGCATTAATTGCTCCATGTCAATGTTACGACTCATTCTACAATCCAGCTATGGATTGTGTTCAAAAGATTTCACACTAATTATGTGTTACTTCTCCTCATGTCAAGGACAAACAGCTCCTGATGCAAATCATGAACAATTGTACAAAAAAAACCAAAACAAAACAAAATGAAATACAACTTTGTCCATTAGCAGCTATTGTGAAGCTTTTAGTGTCATCATGCGCCGCAAAAGTTCATATTTCCATTTTTCTGAGAACTTCTTATCACCTGCTGTTTTCAGAGTCCAACGACTCTCAACCTCCAGTCAGCAAACCAGAATATCTCTGAGTGGGACAATGAGGTAAAAGGCATCGAATCTTTAATTTGTAAATGCACTCAAGACACTTTGAGGATCACATCACCCAAACCAGACCAAGCACTGGTCACAGATGCATTTAGCCACATTAATACAATAAAAAATAAGTTTAGCAGGAAGCAAGGAGCCAATGCAAATGAAATAGTCAACAGTGTAGTCTTTCAGCTCATGGCAGCAGACCTCCAAGTGTCCCTTTACTTTCCCCTGTGTCATTCTGTCTTCTTTCTTATGTCCACCTTCGCTAAATCCAACTCTGCCTCCTCTCTTCTATACAAGCTTCTCCTCTCCTCTCCTCTCCTCTCCTCTCCTCTCCTCTCCTCTCTCTTTCTGATCTCTTTTCCCTCCTGTGCTATCATCTGTCTCCATCTGTTCCTGCATCCCCCCCTCCTTTCTTGTCCTGTCACTGCTGTCTGTTGCCATTACTCTCCTGCTCTAACTACATTACAGCTCCTGTCAGTCGTCTCCAGATACTGACCCGACCATCAGATGAGCATTTCTGCCCTACATTGTCAAGGTCGGCATTCAGGTTCTCTGATCTGATCCCAGATACCTTCCTCAAAATGGACAGAGCCTGGAGTTAGGGTGTGTCTCAGCTCCTGGTAAGAGCATTATTTCAGCAGGAGACTGCAGACCGCTTGAACCAAAGGTGGTTGTGAATTACTTAAACCTGACTTAAGGTGTCGTCCTGACAAAACTAGGATTTGATCACCTAATGCACTGTATCTCACATTAATAAATGGTGTGTTGGCTGATATATGAGTGGAAATGAAAATATTTTTTTCTGACCTTTCTCACAATCTGGGGGGAAATTTTTAAAAGAAGCAAATGTCATATGTATAATAGACCGTGTCAAGATAATTGCCACATTCAGTAATGTTTTAATTATGTGTCCCTCGCCTAACAGAATACGTTGATTTTTGCTGTCATTTTGTTCCCTGAAATTCTGGATTAATAATTTAAACCTTTGAAAGTATTCCTCTCTTATATCATTGTATCTGTCACATTTTAAGAGGAGGTGCATTACGCTCTGATTCGGCGGTCATGCACTGACCACAGACTCTCTCTTCTTGTGTCGTCCTGTGTGGCTCTACTGTGGTCACTGATTCTGCATCTTTGACAGTAAAGACATGTTCTGCCAGTTTATATTCATGGTTTTGGTGTAGTTGGAGAGCAGTGCTGGTCTACGATGGATCAGTGTTGTCTGTTATCTGAACAGTAAGTCCCAGGACCAGGACTTTTCTGGGGGTTCAGCTCTTGAGTTTGTAGTCCCTGAAATCTCAACGTGCCTTGGGGACTCGATTTAAGATGCAACCAAAATGTAAATGTTCTTTTTTATGTGAATAATCAAAAGGGAACTGCCTAATTCTGCCTTGTATGCATTAGTTGGGATTTTCCACTGGATGCTTAATATGGACCTGCAGAATTCTGCACTATTGAACATCTCTGTCACCTTGATTATACAGGTTAATTTAAAAGGGATGCCTTGGAATTGTATTTAAAAAAATTTTGTATGCTTAGTAAATCTTGTTCTTTTTTTTGTGACGATATAAAGAAGAAAAATTGTCCGATTTTCTAAAATACAGTTTTCTTGACAAAGTACAGTCTACCTTATCATCACTCAACATTAGTTTGATATTCTGACAAACTAATTTACTTTCTGACTGAATCACATTCAGTACAAAGCTACAGGCAACTTAGCTCAAAGTGACACAAGGAGTAGAAACAGGAAAAGCAGCGAGCATGAACGTATCCAAAGATAAGAAAAATCTGCCTGCCAGCACCAACAAAGCACAGGTCAGACTTGCTACGACTAAAACCGCAGAGGTTCTGGTAGATGCATTTTCTGAACTTGAGCAGAGACCCAGGCGAGCAGTTTCACCCTGTTGTGAGTCTTAATGCTGAACTAAACTAACAGCTGCTGACTCCAGCTTCATATTTATCATCACACCTCAACTAATTCTGGCAATAAAAAAAACATGCACTTGTCAAAATCTCAGCCTTTTCTTTTTGTCCTTTATAATATTTATTCTTTCAACTCCCATTTACCAAAATTTACTGACTTGATTTTTGTGCATCTTGTTAAAAAATGACACATAAATGGACATCTGTTCAAGCCCTTACAAAATGAGTTTACACAATGCTGATTAAGCAACCAGCAACCAGCACCAGATAAATCTCTCTGCATTGTACACAACACAAGAGCCCATGATAGTCACATTTACAGCTTTGCAATTTTATTTTTGGGTTCTATTAGAATATATTTATATGCTTTAATATTGAAGAAGCATTTTTTTTTTTTGCGTATTCTATACTGCTGCTGCATCTCTTCTCAACTCGTCTTATAAGCTCTGTTCTTGTTCCTGTCTGTTTAAGGCCTAGACTGTATAAAAGATGAACGTAGCAACCGGCCCCAAAAAATTAAGCCAACCTGAAAGTGTCAAAAACCTGCAATATCACTACGTCCGCTAGTCCTGGCTCCAAAAAGCCCTGGCTCCCATAGACTTGAATTGGAAAAGAAGTGATTACAGATCACGACATACTGCATTCCTCCAGCTCAGGATTTTTTTTTTATTAGTTTTCATGGTCAAGTCCAGAGACCAGGTGGCCAATCATCAACATTTTGCGGGGCAAGGGGCGTGGCTGGCTTGATTGACAGTCGGCAGCGACCATACAGACGAAGCGTGCAGAAGGCGGTAAATGTGGGCGGGCAGAGAGGGCCCGCCTCTCAATCCGTCTGACCAATCGCTGCTCCTATGGCTCCGCCCTCCTCTGACGATTTTTGCGTCACTGGCTCCAAAAATCCAAGATGTCCACCAGGAAGTAGCAAAACCCTGGCTTCATTTTCTCAGTGCAGAAACCAACGGGTGACGTCACGGAAGCTACGTCCATCTTTTATACAGTCTATGGTTTAAGGCCTCCACCTGAAGAGCCCAGTCTGCTCTGATTGGTCAACCAACCCGATGAATGCAATGCAACGTTGGTTAGGTAGTGCAACACCAGAGTACAGGCAGAGAGATGTCGCCCTAACAGATGTGGCCTTATTGAGGAATTTTAAGGTGGACTGCGAGGAAGCTGCTCATTCTTTGTTTGAGGCCAAATGAGCTGCTAAACAGGTGTTATGCACATGTGTTACAAAGTAAGAAGTAAGACATAAGTAGGGGAAGAAAAGCCCTGTAAGTGCCACAAGGAGTTTCTGGCAAGTAAAGAGTCGCACTTTTCTGTGGAAAGAATAATTCCCTTTGGTATGAACTTTAACATGCACAAACAAGATAAATAACGGTAAGAAGAGGGGAAAAAAAACAAAAGTGTCAGCTCTTGGAATCTGCTTTCTGTGTTGACATGCTGATGAGCTGGTAGTGATAGTGTTTGGTTTGCCAGAGCTGAAGAGAGCAGCAGTCACGGCGACGGAGACGAAGTAGGATACAGCTGTGACGGCATGTCGGGTAGTAACAACATCAGCTAGGGGCAAAAACATTGGCAGTGTTCGTGAGTCACTTTAACTGCCAGACGGGGGAAACAAAAGCTCCACACTACAGGTTTTAAAGAAAAGGAAACTGATATTCATGAAGGCAGCACTACAAAACAATTATGGAACGACATGTATGTTCACAATGATGTCCGTGTGGGTTTTTGAGTATAGCATTATGTATTTTTTGCCATGATTTATAATTTATTTGTTTAATGGTTATTATATTCTATTGCCCGTATTGTTGTTTATTCATTGTTCAGAAATAAACACAGATTTATGATGCTCCTTTATGTGCACACAAACCAGTTATCAATGATGATGCCGCTTTTCAAGCTTTTCCTGATGACATTGCATTCTCTGGCCGCACAACAACCGTTTAATTGATGGATGATGATGTCACAAATGTCCAAGGCAATTAGTCCTGAGTTATGATGTCACGTCTCACCTCTCCTCGCTGCTGCTGCGCCAATGATGATAAATATTCTCGTAGTTAACGGCGTGAAGCACTGTACGCCGTGTTGTCACATCTTTTAACAGCACATCAGCGGCTTCATGAGTGAAGATGTCACATTTCACTGCTGTTGTAAGTGTGACGTGGTAAATGCTGATATCACGTCTTCCCGCCTGTGCGCTGCTGGTGATGACTGATGATGTCACAGCCTGCTAATAGCCTGTATTAATATCAGCGGCAGGGCACCTCCATTAGTGTAATGGGGCTGATAATGATGATGATAGTTTCAACACAGTACTGTCTGCCGGAGCAGCCAGCTGTAAATGATGATCCAGCAGCTCCGGGGGTCTTCATCCTATTCCCTGCAGGAAACATTTACCCATAACCCACCAGGGAGTTACACTGCAACGACGTGACCTGCACACATATGGTGAACCAGGAAATTTGGATTCGTTGACTGCAGGTGAAACCACTGCTTCTAGCTGGATGAATATATGTATGTGATGATGGAGAGGGATTAATGCCACGTGGAGGATGTGGCTACAGGTGGCAAATAATCAGTTAAGTCAGTCTAAAGGTAAACAAAATTTATAACCAAAGCCTTGCTGGTGCTTCTCAGAGTCCACAACATGAAACTGTACATGACTGAACTTCGGGCCTGACTGGCCCTGAACCACTGAACCACATTCCTCACTGCTGTGTTCAACACGCATCTTAAGTTGAACAGTAATGAAGCATTTTAACACAACACACTTTAAAGCAAATAATGCAAAATAAATCCACTCGTAAATGCAAATGCTAAAACCTACACATGCATAAAACTGCTCTGCAACACAATGACCAACATGCTTCATCAGTGTCTGGTTGAAATCAGCCTGTTAATGTTCCCAGCAGCTTAAAACTGAATGTGACTTGTAACACAGCACAATAAAAACAGACCACATAACGTCAGAATAGCAAATCTCCTTTCAGTGTAAACACCTGCAAATAATCGCTTGATTTAACTAAGACGCCGCTGAGCTCGGAGCTCAGTGCAGCTGATCCACTCTGTGGCTGCTTCTCAGACTGAGGCCAAGGTCGATTCATTTATCAGCAAGCTGACCATTACTGGGGAGCGGATCACAGCCAGACTACCTTCTGTAACTCAGTGCAATCCCTCTTTCAGGGTTTCTCTAACTGGTCTCATACCATATTCCTCTAGATTTCTTTTTTAAAGTCTAAGACAAGTATCCACTTCTGAGACTGTAGGTGAATGGTGATTACTCAGACACAGAAAAAAAACCTACCCATGAAGACAACCACATTCATGTCCATAACCAACCAATGCTCTCTTCTAAAAATCCTCTTGTGGCTGATGGGAAACAGTGTTTGCCTAATGCTGCAAATTTAAATCCTGAATAAATGCCTTTCCCAAATGTAATCATATAAACACGTGATGCGATCCACGCAGCAAACTGCTGAGAAAAGCTTCATTCCAGGCTGAATTTTTATTCCTCTGCGCTGGTGACAGACGTTGCCAGGTATTGTGTGTTCAGACTGACTGTATTTCTTCAAATTTAGCACAAATATTCATAATTCGATTTTGATGGTGAAAGATCAAGGTCACTGCAACCTCACAAGAACCCGTCTTTGGTCATAGCTGAAGAATTCGTTCGCACATTATGAGTAAATGTAACACAAATGTCTAATCAGATGAAATGATGAAGTGATGACATTTTATATCCAAAAGTCCAAAGACCACCTACACTGTTAAATCACGATGTTCTGTAAAAACACTTTGTTGTAGTTTCACTGGAAGTGGTTTTTAATATTGCTCAAAAACAGAAAATTCATAAAAAAACAAAAAACAAAACACCTGTAAATGCGTTTCCACTCGAATGCTCGGTGCGTGTTTGGAACTCTGGCCGTCCCACATTTAGCTCATGTATTCTTTGAAAGGTAGAAACATAATAGGATCCATTTCTCACAAAAAAAGTCCTCTAAGGCAGCTCTGTGATGGTTGTCAAGAGGATGAGTGGCTTCATAAAACCAAGTGCCAACAGGGGCTGTGGTGATTTGAGATGGGCTGCATCGATCTAAGCTGTCTAAGTACACAACTAGAATTGATAGCACTATAACCCCATTTCTATCCAATTCAAGCTGTGTGTGTCTAAGTTTAGACTGTGCCACTAGCTTAAAGCATGAGTCATGCTGTCAATAGGGGGGAGAGATGCCCCATGGTTAGTTACTGCTGTGATGGTGGCCATTATTATGACTGCCGCTTCATATCTGCCCTACACACACACACACACACGCAAGTGCTAGATTAAGATAGATAAATTGGGCTTTTATTAAACCCTAGTCTGTGTCATTCACCTCTGGTAGGCAGGTCAGTACAGTCTGATTGCATACTTATTATATAACTGATCTTTCCTGCCCTGAATAGTCAAACAGACTATGAGCGGTGAAGTGCAGAAAGCCACTTTCATTTTATAGACAATCCAAACTATACAGTGCATTCTTCTTTAAATGAAATCCTAAACTTATGCTTGCAGCAGAAAATGAAAAGATGTTCTTGCTCACATTTAGTTGTGTATAGTGTGAGTAAAACAGGAGCCACCATGCTGACTCTGTTGACAGCAGGACTGATGAACATAGGAACGTATCCGTTTTGTCAGACAGGCATAATATGGACCAAATGAAAAAGTCCTGCAGAAGAAAATGCACATGCTGTTTGCCTCTGCTGGTGAGGAAATGAAGGCTGGCTACCTGTGCCTGCACTACAAAGTTGATTAATGTACCCTACTTCAGCATGACACCGTGATCGTGACGGAGGTGCCGGTTACTGACCCGTGTGCAGTTGTTGGCTTTGGGCTCCAACTCCGTGACCTTGGTGATCTGCTTGAGGAAGTCGGACTCCTGCATCCCCGGCTGGGAGCCTCGTCGTTTGAACTGCGCCCGCGGGTTGGCCAGGATCACCTGGAGATTCACCGCAAAACCTGAGGGAGAGGAGGACGAGGAAGAAGGAGGGCAGAGAGAGAAATGGCGAAGAGGTTAGCCAGCGTGGATTAAAAACACATTATGGGTCCGTTATAATCACAGCAGCAAATGATGGAGTTCATTAGTCTATCTAATGACTATGATAAGGCAGATATGAAATTCATTTACCACAGGGGCCTGCCATTCTCCTGTGATAATTGTGCTATAGATGAGACAGAGAGCTCGAGAAAGTCAAAGGGAAGTCAAAGTGCTCATGATGCCGGTGCGCTGTAGCAAATTAATGGCTGCTTTCAACCAGATTTAATCAATCTGATTATAAAAACTTAGCAACTGTGGGGGAAAACTGGCTGTCTGACTCTATGTAATTACAAAAGCAAAAAAAAATTGCTGCCCTACAACCAGAAATATGTGTGAAGGGTGAAAAGTAATTCAGATTGTGAGATTAGCGTTTCAAAGTATTTTCCATGACCAAAGTTTTCCACATGTTCACCTCATATACGTTAAGGATAAAAGCAACAACCACAGCAGGAAAGCTAAAGCCACCCGCTGCTCTACTTAACCTTGTGTCCGTCAACATGTGTGTGGAGAATACGTCTTTCACACATCTGATGTGTTGTCTGACCCCGGGGCCAGACGGCACCTCCCTGCACATGCCGAGGCTCTGTTACATGATTTTGCCTCCACTTAGACGACCCTTCACTGTCAGAACGCAGCCCAGAGATGAAGCTATACGCACAAAATATAGATCTCCAAGCACCTCATAAAGAATGGGATCCTTTAGGGATAAATTGTCTGTGAATGGTCACCCTGTCATCATTCATAGCTCTTCTGGAGGACAGTTTTGGGGCAAACATTTAGCAAATATTCCGCCCTTTCCGCCTGGCACAGAAGCGCTGGCCTTTGTTTTTACTCTGGCTGCAATCTGCAGTTTGTCATACATTGTGACGTTATTGCTACACTAAGTCATTTTGAATTTTTAGTGACTGATGTTTGTGAAATCCAGAACTCTGCCCACCTTTGAAAAACGCTCATAGAATTGCTGACTGTCAGATTGACCTATTTTAAAGTTGACAAATGCTGGTAATTGGCCCTCAGCCCAGTGGTATTTTCTTTTCACACAATGCTCCGAGGGTTTGTCCTCCACACACTCACTAGAGTAGTTAGATATTTACTATTTAATTTGAGCTTTAGCCACAATGTAAGGGTTTTCATTTGAAGCAACAGCTGACTGCCTAATGGGACTTACAGCAGGTCTACAGCTTAAACTCAGATTGCAGGTGGGCTCAGAGAAACTTGCTGTGTCCAACACATCCGTCATTCATTCACAATAGAGAGGCTCAAGCATCTGAGAAGAATTGAAAAGTCTACGGCACAATAGTGGTTCTATGCGACTGTATTCAGGCTAATAGCTGCTGGTATTTAGCAGTCGTAGTGGTGGCAAT
Organism: Stegastes partitus; assembly: GCF_000690725.1. Taxonomy (NCBI): domain Eukaryota; kingdom Metazoa; phylum Chordata; class Actinopteri; family Pomacentridae; genus Stegastes; species Stegastes partitus. The sequence goes on along the minus strand of NW_007577806.1, from coordinate 14,838 downwards.
ATTTAGCATTTATGCCATGTTTGTATCGTGTGTTAACATTTTCAAATTAGAGCTGAATCCAAAGAAAGTCTGTGGTTGATGGTGCTGCCTTTAATTTTGCAGGTATTTGGTCATAAAGCAAAGCTCTGGGCAAACTGAAGTTCTGGTATGATGATGACATAAATTAGTTTAATTCAATACTTGAGTCTTTTTGTACACATAACACAGTTTGTGGTTCTTGTAAAACACAGAACTTGTACTTTATCGCAGGTTGTGAGCTTGTAAGTTAGCTCAAATATTCTAAACTGAATGCTTCTGTTGATGTTCCCAAACACTGAGTGTATACGTCCTCTGTGTTATTTCCCTTCACAACCCCACCCTGCAGCCGAAGGACACCCCCACTGGGCTGAAGACAAATCCCATCAGCACCTTCTCCCCTTTTTTCTTCCTGCTGAGTAACTTTCTCGGCCTTCCTGCTGAGTCAGTCGACAGAAACAGCAGCGGAGGGAGAGACCTGCATTGACAGAAATTTCAGCTGAAATTAACCGACTGAGAGACACGCAGTCAGGAGTCCATTTGAAAATTCAGACATTACATCGGCAATCCTGGGATGTATTTATGAGCTGTTTTGTTCGAAGTTAGAGGAGACAATCTCCATCACTCTCGTGTCTCTCGTGCGTGTTAAAGAACAAGCTGGAGCTCAGAGGTGATTATCCTAGCTTAGCATAAACACTGCAGCAGTCTGGTGCGCTTCGAAATGCAAATACACACCTACCTGGAAGTAGAACAAATCCAGGCACATTACGCTACCAACCTAATCAGCTGCAACTGATGTTATCTCAACACTGTATAAAATGACAATGCACAATGTGAAAGTGATGACGGGAATGAATCCGCATCAAATTATCACCCAACTCCTCAGCTCCTCTTGGGTTTATGGAGATTTATAGTGATATGAGTTGTATAGCTGCGCAACCCACAGGTTTACTGTTCGTGTTCACTCTTGCCACTCAGTTTTGTTTTAGGCTGCAGAAGGAATGCCTTTTTCTGAAGGATAAAGCTCTACACATCCACTGTACCAAATGACAGACCAAATGACAAACTGGCTGGTGAAACAAGTGGAATATTTACCAGCTAAAGAGATTTACACAGGAGTTGGACAAAGCTTTAACCTTAGATTTACACCCAGCAGATGGCCAGAAACATGACTGTAGATTAGGGCTTCATCAGTTGAAGATCTCTGATTTGACATAAATGTTTTGAGTCTGCATGATGTTTCCTGCCCTAAAAGAAAGGAAATTAAAGACGTGGCGCATGCAATGACATGAGTTTATTTGAAATGCTTCCATTATGATGTGTATTAATTTACTCATCATTTAAACAGAGCAAAACAGGCTTGATTTACACAGAAATAGTGTATATGTTTCTGGCTGACATCATTTCAGTGAACAGCTGAGTCCGATCTATGTGACAAAATGTAGATTCAGATACAACACAACTGTTACTGAATAATTATCTTCTTTTCCTTTCGGCTTTTCCCTTCAGGGGTCACCACAGCCAATCATCTGCTTCCCCCTAACCCTATCCTCTGCATCCTCTTCTCTCACACCAGCTAACTTCATGTCCTACTACATCCATACACCCCCTCTTTGGTCTTCCTCTCGGCTTCCTGCCTGGCAGTTTTAAAACTCAGCATCCTTCTACCAATATATCCAACATCCCTCCTCTGTCCATGTCCAAACCATCTCAGTCTGGCTTCTCTGGCTTTATCTCCAACACATCTAACATGTGCTGTTCCTCTCATGTACTCGTTCCTGATCTTATCCATCCTGGTCACTCCCAGAGAGAACTTCAACGTTTCAATCTCTGCTACCTCCGGCTCTGCCTCCCGTCTTGTCCTCAGTGTCGCCATCTCTACACCATACAACATCTCTGCTCTCACCATGGTTTTGTACACCTTTCCTTTCATTCTTGTTGATCCTCTTTTATCACACATGACACTCTTCTCCCATGTTCCAACCTCCTTGCAAATGCGTCTTCACTTCTCGCTAATGAATGATCATGCTGCTCCATAACTGCTGAATATGTATATAAGCAATCATATACACAATGGTTATGTGTGTTCATGTGGATGTTACTTTGACACGTAGCCACCCACCTAAACGTTGCTGCAGCTAAGCATCAAACTGCTCATCTCAAGCTCAGAAAGAAAAGAAACAAGCTAATTTTTTTGAACATGGAAGACGAAGATGAGCATGAACATACACAGAGTTTGTTGCATTTTAAAAGTTTGTCCTATCTATAAAGTTTCAGACGCTGTAGCCTCACACTGACCTGAATGCAGCAAACCAGAAGCCTTTTAGGGTGACAGAATTTAAGTTAATGAAAAAAACGAAGGGAGGAAATCTAAACTCTATGGCGCAATTTCAAAGCATGTGTCATTTATAGTAAATAAGTGCCCAGACAAGATAGTAAAAATGAAAGCGTTGGTGTAGCTGTGTGTTAAGCAGGGCAGCTATTTCCTAGAGGGATGCTAAAGTTTCTACTTCTGAGCACGACAGGCGGATATTTGCAGAAATTGCTGTGATCCTCCGTGCACAAGGTCTTGGCATAATTGCTGAATATTTATTTATGCAAATCGTTAGTGGGTGGCACGCCTTGGCAATCAGTGCATTAGTGTGGGAATTCACCCCTCGTAATTCACCATCCTCACCCCTCGATCCCCCCTCCAACCACTTACCCGCGGCAAAACAACGTTTTCTAGGCTGCAGCTATCTGAGGGAGTGACACACGGCCAGCAAACAGGACAGCAGTCCTCTGAGTACAGTTAGTGTCAGTGTGGGTCACACAAAGAAAAAAACTGTAGACATGCAAATATGGTTGGTCTATTATCTCCCTGTAGGCTTCAGTTTGCTGCATTTTAATCCAGGTCAGCCATCACAAACACATCCTCGCTGTAGCACACATTCAGACAATAAAGTACCATCTGACAGAACTAATGTTTCTAGTTTCAAAGCTATACTTTGCACTCATAACTATTATATTTTAATTTTAAAATCTTTTCATTTTGTGACACATTTGGATAAAAAAAAGCCCCAAATACTAAAAAGAATTATCACTCAAAGGCCACAAGAAAATCCCCTCCCCTTGCACACCAACTTACAGCTACACAAAGCTATACCCACAAACTGATATAACACCTATACAGTTGTTAGGTTATGCTGGTGTCAGGCTTATTATTGCTCAGTGTGCGATACTGCAGGCTAATCTCCGAGATAAATGGAGCTCAGGTGGAGCAGATAGATATGAGAGCAATTACAAGATAGGCATCTCCTAACCTGCAGCCAGCCGCTGTGATATGGAGATCACTGCTTATCTGAGCCATGTTTGCCCAGGAGGCTATTGTCCAGACTCCGCACTAACTTTGTCCCACTTTACTACTGACCCACTCCAGCTGACCTATATCACTATGTAGCTATTACAAGTGCAGCCCATTTGCAAAATGCATTCCCCTGCTTGGAGAAAAACACCTGCCTAGCGTTCAATCACTGTATGGACCAAGTTATCAACAAGTGAAATTAGAGCTCTCTATTGTTGCATGCACTTTCTGTTCAAACACACTGCGGAAGGTTTTGCAATTCAATTCAATTCAAATAACTTTATTTATCCCCTAGGGGCAATTCAAAACTCAGGAACCTAACCTGTGTTTCTACTGGAGGAACCACAGTCTAAATTTAGCTCTTCAGGCGAGCTTTCCTGTTGGGATTCTACTCTCTGATAGCGCAGGAGCTACTGAGGCAGAATTGTAGTAGCAGCACTGAACGTCACTCACTGGCCAAACAGAGCTTTCAGCTGCTGAAGCTTGTACAGCTTCATTCTCACTGTGAGCCTTTGGTGCCAGTAGTATCGATTTTAGAATGGAAGTGAGTATTTCTTGTAATGTTTACTGATGTTAGGCTACTTGTTGAGTGTTTGAAAACTAGAAATGCTACAGAGCATCTATGTTTCTATGTGCAGTTCCCACTTTTGTTTTGTCTGCATGGGCATGAAATGAAATTAAATAAAGTATTTTTCATTTCATTTCATGACGCCATACATGTTCCAGCCAGCTGATTTTACAACGTATCGCCAATCAGATGGGTGATGGTGACATGAAATACAAGAAGAATACTATGAGCTAGTTTAAAAAAAAGAAAGGTTTCAATACCTGACGAGCTTAAACAGTGTGATTAAGAGGGGAGCAGCAGAAAGCTCACAGGTAAACTGGTAAGAAGAAAACTTAATTGCCGTTTGATTGATTGCGGTGACGTACAAAATTTAATTTGGACACAACAAAGGGGAGTTTGACTCTCCTTTCCTACCTCTGAAAGTCTCATGTGAATCCCTTCATTACATCCATTTAATAGAGTCACACCAGCACATATACACAACAACACAGTGACTCTCTGTTGTTTGTTGGTTTGTTGTCTTTTAATTTGCCCAATGTTCTTGGCTTTGTAGTAGGAATACACACAAGGTACTTATTTCCTTTTAGCTCCTCAGTACCTGGAGGTACAATGGTTGTTCAAAAAGGAGCACTAGAGCCCACTCATGGCCATGGACATTATTTATCATTTAAAAGAATGCTCCACTAGCAGGACCAATTATATTGCCCTCATATAGCACTATCAGACACACAATCAACAGTAGAACCACAGATATTTTCTTCTTTCCCCCCTGCACTCTTCCTTGTCAAAATCTGCTGTGAACATGTCTCACATTCAGATCTTTCAATTTAAAAGTATTATTTCTTAATTTCAAATTTTGTGACGGTTTCCCTCAGAACTCTGTCCTATCCTAACCCTTCGTTATGATGTTGTTGACCACTTAAAGCTCAACCCGGTGACATGGCCAAGTCAAAATTTTCCCCTCGACTTCCCAGCAGTTTAATCCGTGCCAAATCATCTCAGAAAAGGCTGGGTTTCCTGTTTATGTGGTTGTTTTTAGACACCTCTCCTCCAGCAGCATCTGCCTGAAATCCCCAGCTGTATACATATTTAAATATAATGGGCATGAATTGTAAAGCACACATAGGAAAGCGCATTATAATGAGCTACAGGAGAAAAAGAGATGACATCTGCCCTTTTGATTTGAATGATACTGCGCTCATTTTCAGTGCTGCTTTAATTAGGTTAACAGGAGAATAAATAAAACTATACAATGTGGATGAATGCAATGCCTGGCAGGCTCTCGTGGGCTTCATTGATTTATCTTATAGCGTAACCTGAAGCTTCGGTAGCCTGAGGGAACCATGTGATCACACTGGTGTCCTCTAAGTTTAAATGCAAGCGTGCAGCCAGTTTTGTATTTTTGTTTCCTCCTTTATTCAGCCCTTCTCCTCTGTCTCTGTTCCTACCCATTGCTCTGAGATCCATTTTCAATTCAGACACTGATATGAAACACAAAAGAGTTTATCTCCAGGGCAAGAAACAGATATAAGCACACTCAGTAACCACAACACAGTGGCACTAAAATCATAAGGCAAAATGAATGAACTGTTATGAAAGCCTTGTCACCATTTTATATAATACAACAGTGATTACTTTTAGACACACTTCAGGAAACTTTTATATCTGCTCTCCCAAACACAGACTGTGATGTGTGGTGGATGGATAGGCTTTTTATTTGTTTTGAATAATGACAGAAACATATGGAGGCCCTGGGGTCCAAAACACAATAACAGCAGACAAAACACAACAACATAACCAAGAAGAGAGAAATAGTTCACATAACTCAACATTTAACAAAACAGAAAACACAACACTTCCTGTTTCTACTATGTGTTGTTCTCTGCAGTGTCCTTGTGTGACTTTTTTTTTACTTGAGTTTAAAAGGATAAGAAAGAAAAGTGAATTCATAGGGGGCCATTTTACCAAAGATGTGATTCTCCATGTAACTGCCGTCCTCGACACTCCTCGCGATCACTCCAGTGTTTATTGTGCTGGTGTCAGAAACACATGTTTTAGCCTTCAATAAGTAATCACCACATAGAATCCAGAAGGCTGAACAACAAAGCAGGATTTTGACTTAGCGAGATAACTTCGGGTTTAATCCTGAGTTTTCAGGCTTACTTCCCACTGGGGTTCACTTTGGTAACTTATTACTTGTACATATCTAACCTACTCTGGAGCATGTTATATCCCAGATCATATTAAATCACATAAAAGCCCTTCCTACTGACCAATCAATGCTCTTCCAGTGTATCCTGTGGAGCTCAGCGCATGATAGCAAGAGGGTTTCTTTGGAGGGAAAGACTTTTTAGCATCTGAAGACTTTGCATAGATATGAGAAATACTGATTTTCTGTGGAGGGAACTCAAGGCTTCCTTACTTTTTTTTTCTTCTTTTGATTGCAAGCAATTTTAATGTCATTTTATTTTTATGTAGTCCTTTGCATAGCAATACAAAACAGACTAATTAAAACACGAAAGCCTTACAGTCGCTGACCTCTTAAGATTTGCTGTCAGAACACTTGTGCGTTTGAATTATGTTTTTATGTTTGATTTTTACTTTAACATCGTCAGGAATAAGGCAAAAATGATCCTACATACCATAAGAACAGATTACATCTAAGAAACACATTTAATGGAATACATCTAATCATGTGTGATATTAATAAACTTACTTATACATTCAGAAAGTGTTTGTTTCCTGCCTTTAGCTGCAGCAACTGTGTTGCTTTTAGTCTGTAATGTTTTTTCATTTTCCTCATATTGGTTTAGTAATATTGTTTGTTCCTCTTGTAAGATATGTGCAGCTGTACTGTATATCCATCCATGTTTGTCATCTGGTCCCAACACCCCTCTGTTATGTGAGCGCACTCACTCCAAGGTTCTGAAAGCCCTGCCTTGACTTATCGAGTGGATTTGTGTGATCGCTTTTGACTGTTGTGAGATGTAGTGAAGCAAATAATGAAGAGATGTCCTGGGTATGTTGGACTTGCTTACATGCTCTTGGTGGTCAATATTCAGAAAACAAAGGTATGTAAGTAAACAGTATATATTGCTGGATGATTCTGACAGCTTTTCAGAGAAGACTCTCATATATATGGCTTCTGGCACCAGCATGGTAATACTGTGGTGAATGCAAAGAGTGCACTGGATCTCAGCTTCTGTTCTACAGTGTGTGTGCAGCCTCCCGGGAACCATCCATCCATCCATCCATTACCTATACACTGCTTAATCCTCACTAGGGTCATGGGGGGCTGGAGCCTATCTCAGCTGACTTAGGGTGAAGGCAGGGGACACCCTGGACAGGTCGCCAGTCTATCACAGGGCCACACTTAGAGACAGACAACCAAGCACACTCACATTCACACCTACGGACAATTTAGAATCACCAATTAACCTCAACATGTTTTTGGACTGTGTAGGAGGAAGCCGGAGAACCCGGAGAGAACCCATGCTTCAGGGAGAGCATGCAAACTCCAGAAAGATCCCGGGCGTCTTCACTGGGACGTGAACTGGGGCTCTTCTAGCTGTGAGGCAACAGTGCTACCCACCGAGCCACCTTGCAGCCTCGTGAGAACTATGCCAACACTATTATTACAGTCCATCACCCTCCTTCGATCTGGTTCTCCCTGGAATCCTCCCTGGCAAGACCCTGTACCTGCCTGGACACCATCCCTACCATGACACACACCGTCTCCGTCCACCTTCCCTCATCCCTCTTCCTGCTTTGGCTGTCAGCTAAGCTCCCCTATCTCACGCTGGGTCCTCTCTAGTATAGTTAGTCACTCGCTCAAAGTGTATGTGTTTTTTGGCCTTGCAATACTGGTGAGGTCCGCATTTGTTTTACCCTGTTTAACTTAATAACTTGTTGTATATCTAGCCTCCACTTTGCTTGCTTGGTTAAACCAAATCCTGGTTATTGTTTTGCCCTGCCTCAGTAAAAGTAATTCTCGCTACTTTGTCAGATTTGTAAAGTCTAATTTCTGTATTTGGTAATTCCCTGCCTGACCTGTAGTGGTCTCCCAAGGGAACCCTGGCCCACCATTCCTCTAAGACCTCAGTATCCGTTTCCTGTAAAAATCCATCATTGAGTTAATATAATTATTTTATACGATTGGTTTGCCGTGTCTTTGTCCCCACTTCAGTCTCTGAATCCTATCTGTGAAAGGTTCACATTTGAGCCACAAGATTCTGCGGAGGAACCCGTCCATACAGTTAGATACCACAATGCCAAAGAGTTCTTCTGTGCTATAATGTCCACATGCCATGAATAATTAGCACCTATAGAATAGTGGGTGTTTCTTATATGTCCATCAAATGTCCACGACAACGTTCTGCGTAGGCTCACTTCACGAAGCAGTCACATTCTCCTTGTCAAAGAAAAAACACGGCTTCTTTTTAAAACGGGAGAATTCTTGTGAACTGAGCCTACGGAATGTCGTCATGGTTCCTCTTTAAAGTCAACCACATGGTTTTGTATCTAGAACTATGTCAGGCTTTTTGCACAGTAGCCATCCCGACCCCTCTTTTTTTTTTTTTTTTAAAGATTATTTCTGTGGGTATTTTTTAGCCTTTTTGTTGTTGTTGTTGTTGAAACGTGACAGTGAGGAAGAAGAGAGAGGGGATGACACGCAACAAATCAGTACCATAGGTTAGAAATAATCAACGAGGTGAGCTGCTGGGGCACCTCTCAGTCCTCATTTCATGTTCATGTCCTTTGTTAAAATGTTCCCTTAAGATCTCCTCTTCCATCCTTTCAAACTCAGCTTAAAATTAAAAAAACAACATTGAACTCCCACCAGGGACTTGGTTTCTGTCCAATCACAAGAAACGCTGTCCCTACCTTTTCCATAAAATGAAATGTTGAGTTTTGAGGTAGTCTGTTTTTTTCTGCTTTGCTGTGTTTCCTGAAATGCTGTTATCTCTTTTTCCTTTTGTTCTGTGTTTGGTTTTGTAGTTGTGTTTATCTAATGTTGTCATGTTTCGCACCTCAGGGCCACTGTAAGAACAACTGAAAATCCAAGGAGAAAGGTGTCAAGTGCCAACCACACTATGTGATTGAGGGGTGAGCGCCGGGACGTGCAGTGCAAAAACAAGCACCTGGAACCAACAACAGAAAAAAATCCAGCAGTGAAAACCCACCCGAGTTACAGAGCTCATGTAGTAACCAGTAGATGCATGATCTTCTGTCAAACTAAGTACAAGTACCATTATCTGGATACTCCACTGTGAGACCTTTGACTTTTCTTGCATAAATCAAGTTATTGCGTCAAACTAATTTAGCTCTGTTCAAAACACTGCTTTCAGACACATACACATACATATAAGTCAGGAAGTGCATAAACTCCTCTGAGGTGTCAATATACAGTTAATCAAAAGCAAAAAAAATGCTTTTATTGACATGGAAGAAAAATATCTGGACTTAGGTTTTTAATTTTTTAATTTTTATTTTTTTTTAACATATGTAACTATATGTGCAATACTGGAAACAAAAAATAAATAAAATGCTAATGCAAACTACTGAACATGACAATTTGCTTGGGCAGGTTACATGATCATCTACATCACAGGTATTGTTCCCTTGCAAGGCATCATGGGTAGAATCCTTGGGAAGGGCTGAATCCAGCCTTGACAAGATTTTACACTGAGATCACCACAAGCCAGTTTTTACTGACTGCAATAAATTTTTCTAAGTATAGGGGATTCATATACTTTTAACGCGATGCTGAGAGAAATTCCTTGTCGGATTTTAGGAAGGGAGAGTATGGTGGAAAGTAAATTTACACAACAGCAAGAATTGTTAAATCATAGATGTGCCACAGTAACAGCTCACATTGTCCCAAATCACAAGATATACAGGATGCTCGGCCTGCCCACGGTCCCGCTGCTCATGTTCTACTAAAACATCCCATAGATCAGCCGGAAATGTCAGACAGTGTTCTGTGCTGTATGGCTCCAGCATAACTTGGTGGTACAGAAGTCCGTGATTGCTGATGGCTGCACATAAAGAGTCAAACTGTCACCATGCTGGCCGAGCATTTCCATAATGGTACATGACCAAAATATTTTAAACTCCCTTCTCTTCTGTGGATTGAATCCAGCTTCATTTACGAAGATGTATTTATGAGGCCTTTTTATTCTAACATTCTCTAGAAACACAGTGAAAATAGATCAAAATGAAGAGTTTTGTAGGTGCTGCAGCATGAGAGACGTTTGATGTAAAACGGTTCAGTGTCATGTTCTGCTTTACATATATTACGGTATATAACAGAAGTCAGTTTAAGTTTGATGTACTGAAATCTCTTTCACCCTTTCTGAATCGCACTTAAAGAATAGTCTGAAGGCTTGCTTCATTAATATTGTGCAGGACACGATCAGTTGTGAGAAGGCTCATACTGCTGATTCCTTCAAAATGCATATCGCCTTCAATAACCCACTGCTGCGTTTTGCAGTCGAACTGCATTATTCTGAAGGACCATATCAACAATGAGAGCTTCTTTTTCTTCTAACAACATGCATGTCGTCCTTCTCTGATATGGCTGACCTTCAGTTCTACTGAAGAGATGCTTCTGTTATAGAGGGTTGCTTAGTAGTATTGTATTTGTAGGTTGCCTCTACTATTGAATGTCTACATTCTAGTATTGTCAGAGTGACTTGCTAAGACACCCTACTGTATACACTGATTCCTGGGGTTGAGCTCAGGAAAAATCCAACTTACTTCATAAGATGCTTATTACTTATTAGAAAATGTGCATCATTATTGCATCACTGCTTTAAAATATGTTCGTTGCTTGATTAAGAAGTATTTCAGTCAACACAAATGACTGTAACACTGTGGCAAAACATTTAACCTCACAAGAGTTTAGGACTGAATAGTGGGGAATAGAGTTCCTGATATTTCAAAGTAATTTTTAAAATGACAAGAATTTTTTTTTTACCATCACATTATCTGAAGGAAACTACATATTAGCATTTGCTTGTATTTTTGGTTGCGGGGCTACCCCAAAATGAATGTGTCTTACGATCACATGCTGTATTCACTTTGTAATCATACGGTCACATCAGAAAGTATTCAGCCCCCTTTACTTTTCGCGCATTTTGTCACGTTGTACATTTAATTTACAAGGACAAATTTGGAATTCATTACATTTCAAATCAATCTACCCTGAACAGATGTGTCTAGAACCTAATTTAAGCCCCTAAATGTGGAATTGAATGGATTTGGACATCATTTAGAAGGACACATGTCTGTTTGTATGCGGTTCAGTGATTCACAGTGCATTGCAGATAGAAACCAAAGCCATTAAACTCTGTGTAGACCCCCACGTTAAACTTTAGTGAGGCATAGATCTGGGTGAGCATATAAAACCATTTCTAAAGCTCTGAGTATTCCCAAGAGCACAGTGGTCTCAGTAATTGTAAAATGGAACCACCAGGACTCTTCTTAGAGTTGATCGAACAGAGCTTTGTCTAGACAGAATACTAAAAGACATCATTTGCATGGGGTTTACCAGATGGCATTTAAAGGACTCAGAGTACAAGGAAGAATTTCTGATCTAATGAGGCAAATAACTGAACTCTTTGGGCACACGTCTGAGCACAATGTCTGTTGAACGCCAGACACTGCTTATTGCCTAGCTCATACCATCCCTGTGCTGAAGCATGGTGGTGGCAGCATCATGCTACGATTAGAGGGGAAGGAGGAATGCAGCCAAATGTAGAAAATCTGCTCCAGAGAGCAGCAACATGAAACTTGGGCCACAGTTTATCCTTTTAGCAGGACAATGACCTGAGTCTCTTTTAAATTTTGAATAAAGTTGTGAAACTTTGTCTTAATTTATATATATCAATGGGCAAAAATGCCTGTTTTGTCAGTTTCCAATTCAATTAGCAATGCAGTACAGAAAAAGGTCCTAAGTACTTTTTGGAATGACTGTACTTTCATGACTTACCTCCTAAACAAAATAAACATTTGACACTCATCCAATCTGTATACACCAATGCTGATGCGAGCATCATCGCTGAAACACTACTACCCTGCTTTCCTCCTGCACCTACAGCCTCATTTTGCATTTAATTGAGTTAACCTTGCTCGGGCTTGTTCAGAGCATCACATTAGCAGTCAAACCACCATATTAAAATTCATTTTCCACAATAAACAATAGACCTAATCCCTGACCTAAATGTCCACACTGGAATGTGCAAATGTACGATGTGTACTTCAGTAAGTTCACTCCTTCAGAGCAGAAGAAAGGTCTTCAGCCGCTTCTGCACACTGTCTCTATCTACTCTCTCCTCTCATCTCCCCAGCTCAGGAGCAGGGTATAAACACTGGGGTTACTGGGGTTTAAACACTTGCATGTCCCCATCTCAGGGAGCTCTCCCAAGGCACAAGTACCACTTCAGCAAAGGTACAACTATCTTCGTGTTTCAGCGTGTGTGTGCGTGCATGTCGCTTTTGTATTTACTCTGTTTGCACACATACACTGTTTCCCCCTGTTTTGTAGCTGTAGTGTGCTTTTGGTAAATTGCATGTGTGTATACGTCCGTGACTGTGTCCTGGAACATATACGCTCGTCCACTCATCTCAATTCAAGTGCGAGCAGGTGCGTGCTTGCATGTCTCTCCGGCAGATGCATAATGTAATTGTGTGTGTGCGCATGTGCCTAATCACAGATACGCACACGCACTGAGGTGAATAGTACTCCACACCATCATTGTCCTGGCTCCATTGTGTCTGGATAAATGAGACAGAGCAGTAGATGGGAGGCTTTAGTGGTCTGCTAACAATACAGCGCTGTATAACACAATACTATTAGGACACGCACTGGCACTCATTCAGCGCGCTGCAGACACCCCATTGTAAATCCCATGAATAATAATTTAAGAGTGAATAAAGTTTGGGCCATTTGCTCAGCGCCGCCATTGTTGTCCTTGCAGAATTTAAAGCAAAAAAAAATGATTTGTAATGCAGCTGCGGCAGTAAATCTTAGCGTTGCAAATTGACAGTGTAATTATATGGTGCAGTGTAAAAGTAAGGCTGATAATTACAGTGCAGGCATGTGTGTGTAGGATTAGGTGGAATGGGATGGTTTGAAGCAGGATGGAGGGATGAGATCTTGGCCGTGGTGGAGCAAAAAGAAAAGCTCCCTCCTGTTATCATGGTTTAATTAAAACTAATCCCCGGGGCAGACCTGTGCATACGTGTGAGTGTGACCGCACGACTGCCCCGCGTGGCAACATACGTGTGATTACAATGACGCAAGCATGCAATCACCGCTTGGATCTACCTGATTGCTTCTGTCAACAGCTCATTGTATTTACTAACAAAAAGCATCCTTTGTCGAGAGTCTGAATACATTGTGTGTGTGGGTGAAGTGGGATAATGAGTGGTGACTAACAGGGTGTTATTTGGTCAGTGTGGTGAGTTATTTTCTCTCGGGTCAGGGTGCTGATCACGCCTCTGATTGGATTTTTTACACAAGAGGAATGAAGATGCAAAAACATCGATGTGGAAGTCCGTTTAGGCTTTGCTCTCCATTAAGATGATAATAACAAAGACGAATTTGGAATGCATCTGAAAACTCACTAACCCTCTTAGATGCATTCTCATTACTGCGGTAAAATATTGTGCCACCCATCCACGTGGAACTAAGAGAGTTTGTGACGCTAGAACATCACGCCACAGCTGCCTTTACTTGTAAGCAGGGATTAATGCCATGAAAGCCATTTTCTCTTTTCAGGAAATTGTAAATATAGATCATTTTAAGCTTTTGACTCAAATATCATTGCAGACATATTTCTGCTGAGAACCATCCAACAAGAACACCTGTAGCTCTTCTGTACTTCTCATACATAATGGATCACATTGCAAGATTTTATACCTCATGGGATTTATATTAGCTCAGTTAAAGACCCCCTCCAGTGAAAATCTATTTTTTACCTCGTTAACATGTCCATATGGTGTTTTTTTTTTTTTTTTAATATGTTGGAAGACACATCATGAGTGAAACAAGCCGTCAGAGCCATGAGTGAGTGTTTCCACCTTAAGGCTGCAGTGTACAGATGACAGTCTCAAAAACAGGGATTCAGACTTCCAGGGTTTGATACATATCAAACCAAAGGAACCAATCCTGTCGGGCTTGTTGGCTGAGCCTTTCTGTATCATTTTTCCTTCTTCAGAGGCTGTCTCTGCTGGCAAACTCTTGGAAATAATAGGTTTTAGAGTTCAGCAATGCTGTCCTCTTGTTCTGTGTGAAAGGGTCACAAGGCATTGGAAGGTAGGGAGACATTGTTTTAAGACTTTAACACATGGAGGTTTCAGGTTACATCAATGACTGGAACAGAAATTGCTGTGTTTTTTCTCACGCTTGATGTGGCTTTTTTGTGTGTCAGTTGTACTTATTCTTTATTTTTTGGTGTTTGGAGAAGTCTGGAATAGCAGCAAGTTGAAAATCTCGCATCTACAAGGCAGGAAAGGAAGCAAAAGAAATAGAAGCAAATGCAGTTCCTCAAAGAAAAAAATAGAGATGTACAAAGTGTTCCAAATCTAAATGTGCTTTAAATTAGGGAGCTGAAAATACATTGGTAGCATGTTATAACACACTGTTGTGATTGGATTTTTTTAAAAATGTGTGAGCTCACATTGTCCATTTGTTTGCATTTGAGCCTGACGTAATTTAAAGCAAAAGCAATAACAATGAAACCATTTACACCTGGAATCATTACTAAAAATAAGTGTGTAACTTCAGTTGCTGCAGGTGATTCAAAAATAGAACCTGTTAATGATTTAAAAGCTGATAGATCTCCCAAGCACTTTAATACAGATAATAATAATAATAATAATAATAATAATAATAATAATAATAATA
>NW_007577805.1:1171376-1182975 GCF_000690725.1 Stegastes partitus | reverse complement strand
TTAATGTGTTTTATTATGATATAGGGTGTATTTGCTATAAATCTAGATGGAATAACACATACTAGTATTTACAGAAATACATTTCGAATGCCACAGTAGTTGTGAGAATTAACTATCCATGGTTCTGGAAATCTTTTTTTGCCAATCAGGAATAGGGATGTGCATTTGTCAGTTGAACCGTCACATGGTTTATCTGACAAGTGGTTTTGCAGCTGATAGCTTGGACTCTCATCATGGCAGTGCCTCATTGTTTTAAAGTCCAAAAATGAAGAACGTGGTGGAGTGTGAGTGGAGGTAAGCGTAAACATCTCTAGGCCATAGATTGTCTTTTCATGGCATCCACCTGTCAGTCAAAGCTGCCAGGCCCTTAATTATGTAAAAGTAGTATGGTAGTTAGCATGAGCTTTAATACAACTTTAAAGTTTTGTAAAAAAAAAAAAAAATACAAATACCAAACATTGTCACCTTTCTCATGATGGAGGAAAACAGCAAAAGAGACCAAAACCATTTTTCATAACAGGCTGTAAACATGTTTATTTCTCTTTCAAAGTCGGACATTTTAACAAGGGGGGGTCTTTGGGGATTGACTCATGTGTGGTCAACCTCAAGTGGTCATTCAAGGAAGTGCAAATTTTGGCATTTCAGCATTGGCTTCTTGTTTTCAGCTCCGTTGCCTCTTGGGTGGCCCACAAGTTTGATCCAGAAACCTGAAAAACAACATTACAACAGCCACTCGATGGATTGCCCTGGAATTATGTTCACGAGGGGGACCAGTCCGACTGACTTCTATAATTTTGCTGATTTACTCTCACACTTACATCACCAGTTTAAGTTAAATATCTTCACAGATATGCTATAGACTTGCACAATCCTCTGACTGTGGATTGGTGAGCCCAGTCTCACTCCCAACTTGTCGCATACTACCACTTAGTCAGGACACATTTGAATGCACTGGGCACCATTTAGCAAAGAGTCGTTTAGGAGAGCTATAAAAATCTGTAATCACCAGAAACAAAAGCCATGAGTCACATGTTCTCTTGCTGGTGTTCCCACATGTTACAAAGCGATGGCCTTGTCACATGTGGTAATATGTAGTGGATGCTATGAAAGGGTACATATTTATTACCCAAACCATGATCTTCTCCTCATCCTAAGCAAGAAATGTTGCTGTTTAAATTTATCCAAACAACAAATGAAAGCGAGACTTTCTGTAAGGAAACTGGACCACAGAAAAACAAACAATGGTCTTACTACAGAAACTTCAGTTTCCTGCATGAAAATGATGTGACTTTGGCTTCCACCACCTTTCTAGCTTCTACTGAGGCTTTTTATTGAACTAGAGAAACTCCTAAACGTCAATCGCTGTCACATATTGAGGATGCAACTGATGCCACAGGACACCTTGTGCATATCTCTGACACAGCAGGTCTTGACGATTTATCAATAGCAATAGATTCAACTGTGCTGTTTGTCAATCCTGACTTTTCCCATTAGCGCCACCAGCAGGTTGACATTTGCAACTCAGAATGAAAAAATAACTTAATAAATATTGGATTGATTGCCATAAAATTTCTTACAAGTTTTACAGCTCATTTGAATGATTTTCTAACTTCCCATCTAGCGCCACCATCTGGCCAAATTGTCCACCACTGCTGTTTAATCAACGGTTTGGTTTTCTATCCAGTGAGCTTTTTCTGCCAATGCTGATGAGAATCTTCAGACAAATGCTTTAGTATAATTATGGCAATAGTGCCTGCAAGGAAGAGTAAAAATTAATTACTTTTTTCTCTCCAGCATCTTTTATGCATAACAGCTTGGCTGTGTGACGTCTCTTTTTTAGCTGATTAACTCCCTTCAGAGCTTTGCAAAGGCAGCAGGTATGTTTTCCATCTGCAGTGTCTAATTTATTGATGTGCATTGCCAAAGTGTGATTACTCGCACCGAATCCACTGTGGATACCTGATTTTGTCTTGAGCACAACCAGCACCTGCTGTAATAAAACCACACAAACTCCTCATTGTTATGTCTTGGTGTTCTTCCTTTGCGGTTTATCTGATCGATGAACTGTCAAAGGATTTCGGGACAAGATTTTACTGTGATAATCACAGAAAACCCATCTGCACTGTCACATCTGTTCTCCGGTCGAATGTATCACGTTCCTCTGGACAACAGCAACTCTAAAGCATCACGTTTTGAAGATTTATCATTGGAGATTGGCTGATTTAGTTGGTGGAGTTTAAAGCGTCTGAAATTAACAATAAAGATGATCTCCTAATCCCCCCACAGACTTAAAAATTAGACTTCATTTTAAGGTAATCAATAATAATTTCTACAGTGTTAAACCAAATGAAACGGCTCCGTCTCCAGAGAGAAACGGGGTGAGGGATTTTTGATATTTTGTATATTTCATATTCACATATGAATTAACATATTCACATCATTACCTCTTCAGAGTTACAGCACTCTTCGTAGCTTCCAGTCATTGACAGAGCTATCCAACTGCTACATCCGTCCTGTCTGCCAAAAATACAAGTAGATTTTTTTTTTTTTTTTTTCTCTGAGCCACAGTCAGTGTTTTGGCTGTTTGCCAGCCAGCACTCCACTCCGCCGCCTCTCCTCTTTTCCTATCCCAGGAACTTCTGTTGGGCTGGGAAAGAGCTTCGAAGAACTCCTGCAGCGCACCTTCCACGTCTCGGAGAGATTGTAATGATGGGCACGATTTATTTATTTATTTTTTTTCTTCCCTCTTCGCACCCAAGGCGAACTAATTCACAGGCATAACAAATAGGTTCCAATCTCTGTGGCCTAATGAGAAACCAGAAGTCATCCACGTGAGTAAAGCTCTCGACGGGGTGAATTTTAAACTTAAATCTTGTAGGAATTTTTATTTTTTTTAAACTTAGCCTTTTCTGTTCAGGGCAAAACACTGTTAGTTTCTCTTTTTCCTCTCACTGTATTTACTTTTAGCTACTGCTCCTCTCAGGCTTCGTGGTCCCCTCATTACAAATACTGTATAAACCCAGTTAGTAATCCAGAAGAGCAGATTGGACCGCTGACCCCCTCGACGATTAAACCCTCCCGGCCGTAATAACCAAATCCAATGGAATTAATATCCACCCATAAAAATAAAAATACAGAGCTTGACCATCTCCCTGATTTCTAATTAATTGTGCTGCATAATTTCCCTTTAGATTTGGTCACGATACTTAATGTTAGCGCTCAAATTTACAGCGTAATTAGTGTAAAATATAAGACGCCCTCATCTCTCATTCTTCCTCTGGTGGGTTCTTATTACCCTCATCACAGCAATTGCTTGAAACTCAATGCCAGGCACCAGCAACTCTCACATGCCCTGTTTTTTTTTGTTTTTTTTTGCATGTCAGAAGACTTCACCGTGGTCGTAAAAAGCCAGCAGTGGTCTCAACGCTTTAGGCAACACATAATGAGGACAGGAATTTGCATGTATGAATGCAGTGCCGGGACATTTTTACCTCAGCAATATGGAGTTATTCAAGCTGACTAAACTACAGTATGTTAACAATACTAGGTGGAAGTAACAATTATTTTTCAGCGTTAATTACTTTAGCACGAATTATTGTCACCCTCAGAACCTCAAAATCCTTCAGCAGGTTTGAACGGCATGTTGTCTTGAAAAGAAAATTGCCTAAAGAACACCATTCTTTAGAGCCAAACGCTATCTATACAGAAAGAATTGTCTTATTTCCAAGGTTTTCTCATTCACTTATCTGTGATGGCCTTTTCTGTCGGAAAGCGTCCCCAAATCTAAGCATAAACTGTGATCAATCCCTTAATTCCACATGTCTGACATGTATCCCCCCAAAACGTTTGCTCTATCCAGACTATTGTTTAAAAAAAACAAACAAAAACTTACAATTGTGCACTGGCCAGCACAACCATGACACCCTTATTGATTCACTCATGAGAAGAATTCAGGGACTAGATTGAACTGCAGGCTGTGTTGACGTAGCACGAAGAGGATACAAGTGTGAAAATAAATTAAAAATGTAAATAAAGTATCTATAGTATGTAGAGTCACCGTTATTTCCAGTGTTGGCAACAGCTGTGAGCACTCGGAAATAATGTTGTACATGTTGATTCCAGTTTTTTTTTCTTTTCTATAATACATAACCAAGACAATTCAAGCTCCAGTTTTTCTTTTTTGATTTGTGACATTAAAACTTTGATTTGTTGATTATATATACTGTATTGACCCTACTAGCTACCACTGCCCCAAGTTACACTGAAACACAAAATGTTTTTGAGTTGACGGTACTTCCAGACATGGCTGTGCTGTTTCCATTGAGGTGCAAAATTAGCCAACAAGGAAAAATTTAACAGGTGCAGAAAAACACCCAGTAACTGCCTGGAGTTCAGAAGCTTCATTATTAGTTTAAAAATGGTAAAATAGTGAAAAATGTCCAGCATATTTTCCTGAGTTTTAGGTAATAATCAGATACACCTGTCAATAGAACATACCATGCATGCTAAGTGTTAAGGTACGGAGCCCCGGAAGGGACAGGGAAGGGGAAAAAAAAAAAAAAAACACACACACACACAGGGAGAGAAAAAAACAAATAAAAATAGAGGTATTTTATGCAAGATGTCACAAGACTTCTTCGGGATCTCGCAAAAAAACTTTTCAAAATCTCGCAAAAGTCCTGTCAATCTGGACGTTTTGTGAAAACTCTGCCTCTTGCTAAGCACTGCTTGAATGTCTTTATGTTTTTGGCCGATTTCAAAATAAAACTCAATAAAACTCTATTACAGGTGGGTGTCCTCCATTGTCATTCCTCCATACTGCCAAAAAGAGCCTTCAGTATATAAACCTATAGTTTTGCAAAAGTTATAGCGAGATCCCGACAAAGAAAGTATCCTTAATACGGAGCTTGCAAGATCTCACAAAACTTTCTCGGGATCCTGCAAGTTCTGTCTTAAGGATACCAGTGGAAATGTAGTTTTTTTTTGCAAAATATACTTGGCGATTATTTTATGTTTTTATTTTTCGTGTTGTCTTGAAGAATTCTCATATTGGTAAAGTTGGCAGAAAGAGATGGTGAACATGTGTGGGTTTCTGTGCTTGTAAGGATGGAAGCCCTACAAAGACCTGACCTACCAAGACACCACTGGTTAGACCGCCTGTTACGTCCATCCCAGCAATCTAAAACCCCAAAATACTATTTTTACAAGAGGAAAGTAGCAAATTATTCAAGTTTAGAGGAAGAAAACCAGTTGATGTTTGACAGGTTTGCTTGATAAATGACTCAAAACGGAATACAAATTTGTCATTTTGTTGACAGCGCGTTTGCTGATAGTCGGGACCTCCCAGGGAGTTTGGAGATTAAGCTGATGGATACAAACAAAAACAAAAATAGTAAAAGAAGCTTAGACACAGTTATATTTTTGCACTTCTCTGTAAAATTACAGATGTGTTCACCTCTCAGATAAAGAGGAGACAGAACTCCCACACATTGTCCTTTTATTTGCAGTGACTTATTGGAAATACTTCGACTATCATCAGGTAAAACTGAGGTACAAAGAACGTGGCAGGCAGGTAAAGACCACAGGTGAGGCCACTCAGGGACAGAGACCTTTCAGGTGATCAGCTGCTCAGGCTGAATGCATTTAGTCAATTAGAAAGCACGTCATACCTTAAAACCTGGACATTCAACAATCTAGAAAAAATAGCAACAACATACGCTCTTACACTTTGAGTATATTTTATGTACCCCATAACTATTCCTCTGAATACGCACTGAAAACAAACAGTTTGTGAGATCCTGTGGCATGTTCTGTGATGCACATTTGTTTCCCTTTTTGTTTTCAGCTCTTCCATGATCAAATGAGGTGCTGCAATGTGTTCTGCATACCCGTTATTAGTGAAAGTAGGGCTGGGCGATATCAGCAATTATTGATCGTTTTTATTTATCTACTTTAAATAAAAGCCAGGAGGGGAAACAAAACATTTGAATTTTATCACCTCACTTTGAATTTAATGACTTTAGCATATTTATCAAGGTCCAAGGTAAAACCCAGAGGTGCAACAGGAGGAGGCAGCTGCACCGCATTGAGCTTTAGGCCACGTTTACACATAGCCAGGTATTTAAAAAAACGGATCTACGCTTTCAAAATAACATTGTTCACACTAGATGACGGGGCTGCAAGGTGGCACAGTTGGTAGCACTGTTGCCTCACAGCAAGAAGGTTGCCGGTTTGCGTCCCGGTGGGGGCACCGGAATCTTTCTACGTGGAGTTTGCATGTTCTCCCCATGCAGCGTGGGTTCTCTCCGGATTCTCCGGTTTCCTCCCACACAGTCCAAAACCATGTTGAGGTTAATTGGTGATTCTAAATTGTCCGTAGGTGTGAATGTGAGTGTGCTTGGTTGTCTGTCTCTAAGTGTAACCCTGTGATAGACTGGTGACCTGTCCAGGGTGTTCCCTGCCTTCAGCCTGAGTCAGCTGGGATAGACTCCAGCCCCCCATGACCCTAGTGAGGATTAAGCGGTGTATAGATAATGGATGGATGGACACTAGATCGCTTTTTTTAAAAAATCTGCGTTTACACAAACATGTTGTTAAGAGCTGCTATGAGCGTGCCAAACCTATAGGGGGCAGTGTAAGGAGAAGCATAAAGCCATGCTAGCCAATCACAATCCTGGGGGGGGGGGAAATTCCTGACATAGTGTTACTCTGAGACATACCAAAAGTATAATATTGTTTATTGTCATTATGGAAGAGATGCTTATGGATGAATTAATTTACATTTATATCATTTTTTCTCCTGTTAGTTGTAGATTGTTGAATGCTCTTTTTTTTTAATAAAGATGTGCCTTCTAATTGGCTAAATACATGCACCTGATGGCTCGCCTGAGGACGTGTTGTTATGTCTGATGTGTTCTTTGTTCTCCACATGTCATATTATATTTACAGTAAAATGTATCGCAAGTATAAGGACACAAATCAGGAGTTTCATCTTCTCTTACCAAATGTTCACAAGAAACTGAAGGTGTCCATGAACCTTTACAGTCAAGATTTGGCCTCTCAGAGAAAACTGAAGCCATTTTTGGCTGAACTGATTAATACTCATGTCTACATCAGGGCAAAATCAGCAGCTTCATTCATCAAACTATGTAGAACAAGATCTAAATCTGGGTGGAGGTACACATGTAGGCATGCTCAGTGCACGCTCAGCTGCGTGCCATCAGCAGTGATGAACATCCTACACTGCTGCACTTAGGATCTCATTTACATTGGAACGCAGCCCCAATAAGTAATATATGGTAATCCACTTCTGCTGGTGGCACACTTGTTGCAGCCAGCGTGGAACAAAGAGAGAAGGTTTGAAAATATGAGTGAAAATAGTTACGTGGAGGATTATCATAAAGACATGGGGTGGGGACAAGCGGCTGAAGAAGTTAATAATGTATGTCTGGTAATATGAGCAGTTTGAGACGTCAAAAAGAAGTAATTAAAAAGAGGAGAACAATCCTCATCATTACTGCCAAGACGAAGAAAAAAAAAATCACTTCACCCTGTAGAAGGTACCCAAAACTCAGAAGCAACAAGATCTTGTTGTTTGGGAACTCAGATGCTCTTTCTGTACCTCGCTGACCTCTTCCAAAATGTGACCGGGTTACAAGTTAGACTGGCTGCAAGGAACAAAATCCACTGATCAGCCACTCAGCACGCTGTGCAAGAAGGTCCCTGAGGTCCCTAACAATGCAATCCATTCACCAGTTATGCAGGCTTACCCACTGTTTGCTTTATTTCCAACAGTCTGTGGATGTGCATTCTTATGAATTCACTTTAATTAAGTTAGCCTCAACCATCTCTACCTTGTGGATGTTGTTTGTAGCACCTGTGCTGATATGGTTTCAACAATTATACTGATTGGATTGAGAGTGTGTTTTGTACATCTCATTGTAATTACCTTCTCCAGAAGGCAAATCTGCATGATCAGAAGCACTTCTGAGCTTATGCACAATCTCACACACACAAGATAATGTTGCTAAACTACAGAACTGTGCTAACAAACACTGACAAATGAAGCCCATGGCCTCCTACAGCAGCACCACTAGGTCTCAACACATACCAGTAATTTTGTGATGTTGAGAAACATTGTTAATTAACATATTGCCAGGATTCGACTGTTTTCTCCGCAGTACGACAACTGCTTTGCCAACACAAGATCCACTTGGAGCAAATAAAGCACAGTTCTACTCTCTGATAATGTCTAGGTACTGACAGCCCTTTGTTAAGATCATGGAAGGATTGTGGTGAAAGCAAAATATTAAAAAACCAAAAGGTTAAGGTTGAGTTTATGTTGTCGTCTAATTAAAGCCACAATCTTTGTCTTAACATTAATCGAACCGATTTAGATGCTTAAACCTGAGCACAGGCAGGATTCAAGACCAACTTTCCTCCCACTGGTGTCAAAGTCCTGCACTTTGTGCAGCTACCAGCCTCCACGACCGCCTCCCTGTGACTCTTCTGTGGTGTGTAATGTAGCGCCTCTTAAGCTACAAAAATAAGAATGTTGCCAGGGAACATCCAGGCAGCAATTACATCTCCTCACAAAACCCAGCTGGGAAAACAATTAATAGTATATACCTTACACTTCTAAGAGGCTGGGTCTTTGAACCCATGGTCTGATGGATGTAGACTGTGGGTAGAAGCCAGGCATCCATCCATCCATTATCTATACACCGCTTAATCCTCACTAGGGTCGTGGGGGGCTGAAGTCTATCCCAGCTGACTCAGGGTGAAGGCAGGGGACACCCTGGACAGGTCACCAGTCTATCACAGGGCTACACTTAGAGACAGACAACCAAGCACACTCACATTCACACCTACGGACTATTTAGAATCACCAATTAACCTCAACATGTTTCTGGACTGTGTGGGAGGAAGCTGGAGAACCCGGAGAGAACCCACGCTGCACGAGGAGAACATGGAGACTCCACTCAGAAAGATCCTGGGTGTCCTCACCGGGACGCGACCCAGCGACCTTCTTGCTGCGAGGCAACAGTGCTACCAACTGCACCACCTTGCCACCCAATGGCAACACATTTCTCACAATTTTCTCCTTGTCTTCCACTTTTTATGTGCAACCTACCACACCGAAAATTAGTAGTAAAGCATCCCAGATATTAGCCATTTTCATGACCTGTTCCACCAAGTTCCCCAAATACAATTGAGGCGACACTCTTGCTGCATGCTAAGATGATTGATATTGGTTTTATCGAAGTACTAACACACCAGAGTATCTTCCCCCTTTAGCAGAATGAGTTCAGGTGCAGTCAGACCGTTCTGCACCAAGCTCTGGCAGCACAAGAATACAGTCTGACCACTAATAAAGTCACATCATGCGATATTAGATATGACTTGGGAAAGATAAAAGATTCACAGCATCTGAACTAATTGTGTAATTGTCTAATAATTCCACCGATGTCGATCTCACATGTGAAATCAGCTCTTTTTCTGTCTGATTTTAATGAGTCAGTCTCCGCCAGATGCTTTCTCCAGATGACAGATCATCACGGATCTACAATCACCACAGTCGGCGTCTTGAAATCAGTGCAGACTAAGTACATGCCTCCTTTTGCCACCGAGTTTCTCCTCCATTCACCAGCAATAATTTCTAATTTCCTTTGCACTGTCTTGCTCCACTTGGCAAAATCAATTTCAATTTCTTATTATTTAGAGACAAAGGGAGCCACGCTTGGCTGAGAATCTTTGATCTAGCACCAGTTTACTCCACAGTCTTTCATAATTTGCACCACTAAAGTAGACCACGTTCTCATCCTCCTCCAGCCGCCCTCACTCTCCGCTTCATTTTGTTGCCTCAGCTGATCGAGCTCATCGTGGGTCAGATTTGATTACAAGAAGGAGGCGGCTTGTGCCAAGTAAAATCTCCTTTTGTGATCAACGTACACGCTGGCCGTTTGACAGTGTACAGCTCTCCGGCTTGTTGTCGTCCACACATTATAAGAACGCAGCGTCTGGAAGCAAATGAAGAAAAAAAAAACCATAAAAAAGCATTTGCATTTTTATGACTCATGCTATCTGCCTGTCATTTCCCATGAAATCACTCTGAATTTGGCATTCTAACTTAATGACACACCAGAAGCAAATACAAACGTTCATGCCCAGATAGAAATGCAATACACCAGGAGTTGCTTTGTTTATTTTTTTTCAGAAAAGCTGAAAACTTCTACCAATAAGATCTCTATTCAGTTGTTGATGCAGTGAAAGAAACTTTTCTTTAAAAAAAAAAAAAAAAGCTCCAGCTCCTGCTTGCAATTGTCACATAAAGTTTTGGAGTAATTTTCCATTGGGATGGTTTTACAGCATTCTCACACAGCGTTTGTTTTGGCTTTAATCATCTCTAACTGATAATTAGACAAGGGTCTTGCCACCATCACGCACACAGCTCCTAGCGGGCCCCGCTTTCCCTGCGAATTACACTTCAATGGGGGTTGTAATTTTCAGTTGTCTCCATATGAAACAGCGCTGCCTTTTTCTGAGCGGGAGACAATTTAAAAGTTAAAGACAGAAGGGGGGATAGAAGAAGAAGAACAAAGCTCGGCGAAGAAACACACAGATTGAACTTTTAAATATGCCCCTGTCTGCACACAAAGGCACAAGTTTCCATCATAGCTGTGACGCTCGCGCGAATCGGACAGATTTAAAACGTGTAATCTGAGTGTTTGTGTCTCAGCTCGGAGAAGCAAGAAAAAAAAAGGCCAAATTGGCTCTTCTGGTGCATTTTTTTTTTATATCAAAGCAGCTGTCTGGGTGAGTCATCGCAGCGTGGAGCTTTTGTAGGTAGGTGAGGTATTTAGAGGCTACAATAACCTCCGCACCAACAAAAAAAGCAGCGTCCTCTTATGTTCCCTTCATCGCAGTCACAGGTGGAAGCGCTATTAAAAAGGGGCTCGAGTATCTTCAACAGGGCAGACCTGGAGCCGAGCCAAAACAGCAGCCTGTGCGGAGAAGACAAATGCCCGTTCTCTCGCTTTCCCTTTATTGTACCAGCAAGGTGAAGGTTTGGACAAACTCCAAGTGAAGGATGACCGACCGCGGCCATTCATATGAGGCCGTCTTTTGAGCTCAAAGGTTACAAATCAAAGTGCCGTGTACTTTGAGGATCAATGCCCGGAATTGTTGGTGTTGTTTGTAGTCCACCAAAACACTGTAACCATTAAAGGGGAGGAAATTTGTCTTTGCGAGGATGGATATAGTGGTATGTTTGTGTGTATGAGTCCAAGTTATAGCACTAAGTCCAGCATTAAAGGAATCATTGTCAGACTTAATGCTGGCTGCAAAATCAACAGTTTTTCTACACATCCAACAATCTATGCAATATGGATATTTTTATATTTATGAATCTATGCGATATGAATACAATTCATGCAATGTTAGTACTTCTGTATCAGTATTTGTTCTCATGTTTGATTATGGTGATGTTCTTTATATGCATGCCCCTGCTGCATCCCTTAAGGCAGGGGTGTCAATCTCAAAAACACAGTGGGCCAAAATTTAAAACCTGAACAAAGTCGCGGGCCAACATTGAACAAAT